>NC_056726.1:1525323549-1525376049 GCF_019279795.1 Protopterus annectens
TCTATAGCTGGCTATAACTTGGATGGGTGTCTTGCCAACTGTCAGTTGTACCTGGAGTAGTTCCAGTGCGTCATGCTGGCAACCAGACTGGAGGTGTGCCTGTCCTTGATGAAGATAGAGACTGCACCACCCTTACACTTCCCAACCTCATTTTGGGGTCAGAATGTGTGGAATGAGATATAGCCTGGTAAGACAGGGGTGCTCTCCGCAGCCTTGAATCAAGTTTCCGTGACTACACAGATATCAGCATCTTCCAGTGTAAGAAGGGCTTCCAGTGCATCCATTTTCAGGTTTAGGCTCCTAGCATTAAGCAGCATGACCTTCAGTTTGCTTTTTGACAGATCTTTTATGTTGGAAGGTTTGACTTTGGGACATTGCCTAAAAAAGGCACAATGGGGGAGGCAAGAGCCTTGGCTAGGATCTGGAAACCCAGTGGTGACAGGTGAAGACCATCTCTGACAAAGCATTGAGGTCTGTTGACCATGTCATCACAGGCAGACAGATACTGGATCCCCTTGGAATGACACCGGAAATTAAGCCAATTGTTGAAGTCAATTATTTTTTGCTGGTATTGTGGTATCACTCTTGGTGAAGGTAGGATGCTGCTTCAGGCTAGGGTCATACCTGCCTGGAACACATACTCTGAGAGTTCAATCATGATTCTCTTCATATAGTCCAGGGAAGTACATCTTAAGTCATTCACACCAACATGTACAATGACAGAGCTGTGCTTGTACTTGTTGTGCAAAGACTTAAGTCTGTGCGTGATGTGGCAGATTCTGGCACCAGACAACTGACCATGACCTTCTTCTTGTATCACCAGTTAGAAAAGCTCCACATTGTCATAATAAAACAGCGTATCATTTAGTTATGAAAGTACTACACCATCACAACAAAACCTAAGACCCAGATATCACAGATGTGACTAGCAGCCCAGGAGCTGGGGAGCTGCAAAAGGGAAGGGAAATACCAAGGAAGTAGTGCCTGTTGCCCCTCTGAGGGGAAAGGGTGGAGACACATATCCTTGAGGTTCACGGCCTGTGCTAGTAACACTGGAAACTGGAGGTCCTACAGAGCCACAGCCTTCTGAGGGATGACATCATGAACAAAAGTGGGTGACAATATCCTTGCTAAAGGTCATTTGGAGATGATGAACACTTCAACAGCTACACGTGAGAATAGTGAGCAGCAGGTGTACACTGCAAGAAATCCCCTCATGGCTGCTTTGATGAATAGATGGACAATGATTAGCTCTGTTCTGATTAGGAAACAAATACAGAAGTACAGACAGGTGGTTGGCAATTGTGTTTGGGCAAGAAAAAAATAAGAAATATATATGGAGGCATGATTTGTTTAGAGAGGAGATATAAAGGTTATTATACAATTCTTCCTCTAAAATGTGCACGCTGATTGGCCAGCCCAACCAGCGTGCCCGTTGTAAATCCCTCAATATACTAAAGGAAAAAGGTCCGGTCACCCGGACTTTTTCCGTTAGTATAAAACACTGTCTCGCTATGTTAAAAGAGTTTAACATAGCGACACAGGTTTAAAAAAAGCAAAGCAGATCTCCGTTGCTTTTTTTAAAGCTGTCTCGCTATGTTAAGCTCCTTTAACATAATGACTCAGTGTGTAAAAAGCAACGGAGATCTTGCAATCTCCATTCCTTTTTTTTTTAAACCTATCTCGCTATATTAAATGGGTTTAACATAGCGAGACAGCTTTAAAATAAGTAACGGAGATCTCCATTGCTTATTTTAAAGCTGTCCATGTTAAACCCATTTAACATAGCGAAACAGTAAAAAGCAACGGAGATCTTGCGTTCTCCGTTGCTTTTGCCCACAGCTCTGATGTACTGCGTAGGTATGCGCAGTACATCAGAACTGCCGCGGAATACCAGACAGCTGCGGAAGGGCAGCAAAGAGGCATTATACAATGCTATTATTTAAGAAAAGTAATTATTTCTTTTCTTAAATAATGTCATTGTATAATAGCAATAACCCACTTCTGGGTGTGGGTAATGCGGGATTTAACCACGGTTGTCTTTGTTTGGTCCCACGGGCTTCGCCCTCAGGACCAAACCATGCCAACCGTGGTTAAATCCCGCATTACCCGCTCGAGGGACCAAACAAAGACAACCGTGGTTAAATCCCGCATTACCCACACCCAGGCGTGGGTTATTGCTATACTAATAGTAGTCTTGAATAATATGCCTCACCTTTATGAATGCTGTAAACTATAAATAAATAAAGATCTGCAAATCTTTCTAAATTACTTTACAATAAGATACCAAAACCTGAATTGTAAAAAAACACCTGTAAATCAACAAATTAAACTGTAAATCTCCCAGTTCCTAATGTGTCAATGACTTTGTAGTTAATAAAAAATATAAAATAAACTGAGTAGTCATAGCCTAAAACATTTTGAAATAAAACTTCAAATGTTTCATGCTAGATATAAATCCGGAACAAAATCCGCAATCTGTAAATCTAACTCATCCCTGAAATTAAGCAGTCTGCAAAAACTTCAGGAACTGTATACATATTTAAACTGTAAACTTACTTATAGAAGTAGTCTGACAATGTCAAAAAATAAGGATTTTACAAACCTTAAGCAGGCAGAATAGCATAAGATCCATTTCAGTGAAGAATCAGACCACTGGGACAATGCAATAAACAACAATTTACAAAGTGTAATATTTGTACACTGAACTGCACAACTGAAATGATAAACTTTTTGTTACATGAAAACTACTTCAATTCACAGAACAAGGATGATTGTATTCATGGCAGTCATTATTTCAGACTATTGAATGTTGCTTTTGGTAGCATACAAGGATTTGCCGGCATCTGTGCGTGGAGGTCATGGTAGAGCTAGGAGTGAGAATTTGCTTTTTCTGCTGCTATGCAAACTCAGAATCAGAATATATAGGTTGTAGGGTGCGCGTGCGTGTATGTGTGTGGAGGGGAGTGGGGAAGGTTGTCCCTCCTGGATAAAACAGAGTTTATCTGAAACAGTATAATATAATCACATATGTACATAAATATACACATATACACACACATACAAGCTACCAATATACATCCTTTGGTATGTACAATAGAAATGATTCTTGAAAGCTTGTATTGCAGTTATGAAGTTTAAGGATCATCTCAGTAAAAGCTTTGATGCTATTTACAGGTTGATAGGTAAATACCAGCTATCAGTTTGCAGACTATTACAAGCCTAGCTAATGACCAGAGGTCAGAATCAAACATTGTACCTTGTAATTGAGAGATAAAGACCTTAAACACCATGCCCCTGTGAGGAACAGCCTGCATACTCAGTTTAGCTAACCGCTTTGGGAAGGTCACACATGCAGTAGACTGCAGTCATCTTGTCGACACATCTTGTATGGCTCCGATCATCACTTTCATTACTCCATGGAGTGTCCTGCCCTGTCAACAAAGCCAAGCTATAGTTGGTCTAATGCTTTCTGCTTTAGACTCAACTCTAACTGATGGAAGTTTTCATTTTTTTTATGTTGCATGTCCAAATTTCTAACTTGTCAGGAGGATAAGTCTGAAATAAATATAGAATACTAATACAATATCTGAACCACTGCCCATCTTAGTAATACATGCTAATTCTGCTCCTGTCCGTAACTTCCATCTTAAATTAAAAAATAAAAAATTTCAATAAAACGACCACTATTCAGACACATTTCAGATGAAATGTGGTTGGATTTCGGGTAGTGCACTGGAAAAGGAAATTTGTTTCCTTTGTTTCCCATGCACTGTGCATCAGTGTGTTGTATTAGCAATATAATGATTGGTCGACATGGTTTGGTTGCTGTTTTGTGTGCAGACCAAGTAACATGATGCCCGATCATTATATAATTATATAATTGTCCTTAATATAGAAAGACTATGACTATAGTCTGCCTCTGGTCTCATAATTTGTTTATGAGTATCGTTTAAATGTGTGCTCAGCTCTGCATGCCTTCAGAGTCACAGCAGAGTTCACACTATTGTTTACGAGTATCGTTTAAATGTGTGCTCAGCTCTGCATGTCTTCAGCGCCACAGCAGAGTTTACACTATTGTTTACGAGTATCGTTTAAATGTGTGCTCAGCTCTGCGCGTCTTCAGAGTCACAGCAGAGTTCACACTATTGTTTACGAGTATCGTTTAAATGTGTGCTCAGCTCTGCATGCCTTCAGAGCCACAGCAGAGTTCACACTATTGTTTATGAGTATTGTTTAAATGTTTGCTCAGCTCTGCATGTCCTCAGAGCCACAGCAGAGTTCACACTATTGTTTACGAGTATCGTTTAAATGTGTGCTCAGCTCTGCATGTCTTCAGAGCCATAGCAGAGTTCACACTCTTGTATATGAGTATTGTTTAAATGTGTGCTCAGCTCTGCACATCTTCAGAGCCACAGCAGAGTTCACACTATTGTTTACGAGTATCGATTAAATGTGTGCTCAGCCCTGCACATCTTCAGAGCCACAGCAGAGTTCACACTCTTGTTTATGAGTATCGTTTAAATGTGTCCTCAGCTCTGCACGTCTTCAGAGCCACAGCAGAGTTCACACTATTGTTTATGAGTATCATTTAAATGTGTCCTCAGCTCTGCATGTCTTCAGAGTCACAGCAGAGTTCACACTATTGTTTATGAGTACCGTTTACCTGTGTGCTCAGCTCTGCATGTCTTCAGAGCCACAGCAGAGTTCACACTATTGTTTATGAGTATCGTTTAAATGTGTCCTCAGCTCTGCATGTCTTCAGAGCCACAGCAGAGTTCACACTATTGTTTATGAGTGTCGTTTAAATGTGTGCTCAGCTCTGCATGTCTTCAGAACCACAGCAGAGTTCACACTATTGTTTACGAGTATCGTTTAAATGTGTGCTCAGCTCTGCATGTCTTCAGAGCCATAGCAGAGTTCACACTCTTGTTTATGAGTATTGTTTAAATGTGTGCTCAGCTCTGCACATCTTCAGAGCCACAGCAGAGTTCACACTACTGTTTACGAGTATCGATTAAATGTGTGCTCAGCCCTGCACATCTTCAGAGCCACAGCAGAGTTCACACTCTTGTTTATGAGTACCGTTTACCTGTGTGCTCAGCTCTGCATGCCTTCAGAGCCACAGCAGAGTTCACACTATTGTTTATGAGTATCGTTTAAATGTGTGCTCAGCTCTGCATGTCTTCAGAGCCACAGCAGAGTTCACACTATTGTTTATGAGTATCGTTTAAATGTGTGCTCAGCTCTGCATTCCTTCAGAGACACAGCAGAGTTCACACTATTGTTTATGAGTATTGTTTATCTGTGTGCTCAGCTCTGCATGTCTTCAGAGCCACAGCAGAGTTCACACTATTGTTTATGAGTATCGTTTAAATGTGTCCTCAGCTCTGCATGCCTTCAGAGTCACAGCAGAGTTCACACTATTGTTTACGAGTATCATTTAAATGTGTGCTCAGCTCTGCATGCCTTCACAGCCACAGCAGAGTTCACACTATTGTTTACGAGTATCGTTTACCTGTGTGCTCAGCTCTGCAATTCTTCAGAGCCACAGCAGAGTTCACACTATTGTTTATGAGTATCGTTTAAATGTGTGCTCAGCTCTGCATGTCTTCAGAGCCACAGCAGAGTTCACACTATTGTTTATGAGTATCGTTTAAATGTGTCCTCAGCTCTGCATGCCTTCAGAGACACAGCAGAGTTCACACTATTGTTTATGAGTATTGTTTACCTGTGTGCTCAGCTCTGCATGTCTTCAGAGCCACAGCAGAGTTCACACTATTGTTTATGAGTATCGTTTAAATGTGTCCTCAGCTCTGCATGCCTTCAGAGTCACAGCAGAGTTCACACTATTGTTTACGAGTATCGTTTAAATGTGTGTTCAGCTCTGCATGTCTTCAAAGCCACAGCAGAGTTCACACTATTGTTTATGAGTATCGCTTAAATGGGTGCTCAGCTCTGCACATCTTCAGAGTCACAGCAGAGTTCACACTTTTGTTGAGTACCATTTAAATATGTGCTCAGCTCTGCATGTCTTCAGAGCCACAGCAGAGTTCACACTATTGTTTACGAGTATCGTTTACCTGTGTGCTCAGCTCTGCATGCCTTCAGAGCCACAGCAGAGTTCACACTATTGTTTATGAGTATCGTTTAAATGTGTGCTCAGCTCTGCATGCCTTCACAGCCACAGCAGAGTTCACACTATTGTTTACGAGTATCGTTTACCTGTGTGCTCAGCTCTGCATGCCTTCAGAGCCACAGCAGAGTTCACACTATTGTTTATGAGTATCGTTTAAATGTGTGCTCAGCTCTGCATGTCTTCAGAGCCACAGCAGAGTTCACACTATTGTTTATGAGTATTGTTTACCTGTGTGCTCAGCTCTGCATGTCTTCAGAGCCACAGCAGAGTTCACACTATTGTTTATGAGTATCGTTTAAATGTGTCCTCAGCTCTGCATGCCTTCAGAGTCACAGCAGAGTTCACACTATTGTTTACGAGTATCGTTTAAATGTGTGCTCAGCTCTGCATGTCTTCAGAGCCACAGCAGAGTTCATACTATTGTTTATGAGTATCGTTTAAATGTGTCCTCAGCTCTGCATGCCTTCAGAGCCACAGCAGAGTTCACACTATTGTTTATGAGTATCGTTTAAATGTGTGCTCAGCTCTGCATGTCTTCAGAGCCACAGCAGAGTTCACACTATTGTTTATGAGTATTGTTTAAATGTGTGCTCAGCTCTGCACATCTTCAGAGTCACAGCAGAGTTCACACTATTGTTTATGAGTATCGTTTAAATGTGTGCTCAGCTCTGCATGTCTTCAGAGCCACAGCAGAGTTCATACTATTGTTTATGAGTATCGTTTAAATGTGTCCTCAGCTCTGCATGCCTTCAGAGCCACAGCAGAGCTCACACTATTGTTTATGAGTATTGTTTAAATGTGTGCTCAGCTCTGCATGTCTTCAGAGCCACAGCAGAGTTCACACTATTGTTTATGAGTATCGTTTAAATGTGTGCTCAGCTCTGCATGTCTTGAGAGCAACAGCAGAGTTCACACTGTTGATAATGATGTTTATGAAGCAGATCCTGCACATATGAGCTGATTCAGACAGGTCTGACAGGTAATTTTACACTTCTGGTGTGTAGTGTTTCCTTGAAGTCACCTTACTAGGATATCTTATTATAACAGTAGCACGATTATGGCTAGTGAAATTCCTCTGCAGCAGGGCTAACCACTCAGTGTTGTGAACCTTGGCTCCAGGTGATTGTCACTGGTGATGTGACACCTCAACCTCATGTGCAAAAATAGGGTAAAAGGGGCTGTGGATAGATGGATGAATGTCTGATAAAATTCCTGTAATATATTTTGTTGATTTCTTACTGCATATGCTTTTGCTCTTGTTTATTTGTATTTGTTAATCAGGATAAAGAACAGATTCACATGAACCATTTTCAGCTTCAACCAGGAGTAAAAATAAAGGCTGAGGGAATTAAACGATAGATTTGAGATTGTTAATAAGTTTTAATGCTAATCCTCTGCCAGACTGCTTTGGTGGAGGTTTTTGTTCTGTCATGACCTGTCAGCTCACAGGTCAGCTCACTGTAAAATATGCTTATATTCTGCATCATTTTGCCACTCTCATTTTTTTTAAAGCTGTGTTTCTGACCGGTAAGGCTGCTTAACCCTTTTGGAAGTAGGAAGAGTTAAAATTTTATATATGCAATGTTTATGCTAATTAGTGGTCCAGATTTTTAGCGAGATGTATCTACTTTTCAAAAGAGATTTTATCTAGAAATTTGATTTCTTCAGGTTGAGAGGTATTCACAGATATGTTTTTATTTCCAACATGACAGACAGAGCACAAACTCCCCAATGTCTGCCTCAGTGATGGCCCCTACAAACAGCTCTAGTCTGAATGAATCTGTGGATACCCTACCACTAAAGCATGAATGGGCTCGAGTCAGACAGGGAGAGGATTGATGGCTGGCAGGCAGGCAGAAGAGGAAGCACCAAGCAAAAAAAACAAATAAAAGTGAACATAGAATGGGCCCAAATATAGATCATCGTGCCAGATTAATGCTAAGCCTCCCTGAGTCAGAGAATATTGCACCTAAGGCCATTTGAAAGGGTCTAGTTTTGGAACTATGTAATGGGACAATTTCAAAATAAAATGGTTCCTAGTTTTCTCAGGAGGGATCTGATAACTGACTCTGTGGTACTCCACACGTATCCCTAAATATGGTCCTTGGAAGAAAGCTATAATCTATGTAGTCAGCGCAAAACTTGTTCCTGTGTATAGGGCTGTTAGGGAATTAAAGCCACTCCTAAATTCATGCAACATGGGTGAAATTGTTAATGTGATACAAAATTTGTTTACAGATAATTCTGGAGTTTTGACCATTGGAAAAAGCTTAACTATAGATCTTACATCTTTGTATGACTTCAGTGATGCAACTTTTGGAAGAAGAACATTTCACACATGCTTACAAGAATCACAGACTCCTAAAATGTACACGGTAGTTGGGCCATGTGGACACTCATATGTAGCCAGGATGCACCCTTAGACTTTATCTCCTTTTTTCAAAGAGCTACATGCCAATCATATTAAGCACGAGTTTATAAACATCCATCCAAGTGTCTTATTTCTTCTTAATGGAAGATAGTGAGTCACATTGCTTGATCTGGAGAGGAAATTAGTTCCAGAAAAGGGGGATTTGTATAACAAATCTCTCTCTCTCTCTCCACCATAATTTGTTTATTTTCTGAATCAGCTTTAGACCTCTGGCTCTAGTAGAGGAAGGAACCATTCCATTATTTAAGAATATGTTGAATATGCTTGCTAGGGTGTTAGCGATAAATACAGATACCATTTTAAGAAAGTGATAAAGGAAGGATGTAAAGATCTGAAGCTATAGCCTGTTTTGGCTTTTATCTTTTTGATAAGTTTTCTGTTCCTACACAAAATGAAATAGTAAACTAATCCTTTGATTACAATAGTGGGAGTATATGGCCTGATTATTGATACTTCTGAGGAATTAGTCTGTTTCCATGCCTCAGTGATATAACATGTTGTTTTGCTGAGAGAAGAGGAACCAAAATAATTAAGATAAGGTTCTTGAGGTGTTGGGATCCAAGTATGTCACTGGTGGTATTCCTAAAGCTGCTTCAGGCTGTTATTAAGTATGAATAGCTGTTTCCTTGTACATGCAAACTAGGCACCATTTGGGGATATTCTACCTGATCTTGTCAGTTTTATACAGGTTCAGATTTCTGCACATCCTGCATGTCTGATTTCCATGTTTTCTATACTAAGTCCCTTTTCTGCAGCTGATACTTCAGCTCTGAAGTAAGTCATGGGAATTTGATGCTTCTGAACCTATACTGCTGTCGTACGACTCTCTGCAATGAACAGGAATTCTAAGGAGTTACTGTAATGCCAAAAATGGGACACCAGTTTCAAATTCAAGTTAAGGACAACCCACTGTCTTGACTCTCAGGAAAAAGTATCTACCTAAACTATGATGAGTGGCAGAGACATCCTTAAAGGACAAAGTAACCACAGGGCAGTGGTGTGTAAAGGAAGCTGACAAGCTAATGACCACTACTCATTTATGAAGGAAGTTGGAAATAAAGAGGGCTGGACCAGACAGCACAGATTTATCTATTAGGTCTTGTACCAATCTGTGTTCAGTTGTGCAATGCAATGTTTTTATCATGCTGTTTATGTGAGTGGTCCTAGCAAATGAGACTGAAATTTCCTGTAACTATGAGTTTCTAAGACAGGTAAGGGCATTTCAAGCAGAATGACTTTGAAGAAACCCAAAAGGCTAGGAGGTATATAAACTCCTGCTATACAAAATTAAATGTGGGCACCTATACAAACCTTACTAAATATGCAGTCAGGGGCATCTTCACTAGCTGTTTTATTTCCACAGCTTAAGTGGGAGTTGGCCAGAAGTTTGTATTTTGCTAAACAAAGAGCACATCCAATTCTAGACACAGGGCTGTTATCAGTGTAATGAAAATCCTCAATGAATCCAGCCTTATAGAATTCATCCTTTAATCATGATTATGTAGTTACAATGAAACTGAGGTTTTCTTACAGTAACAGTATCCAGTGTTATCTGTTGTCATTCATGGGTACTGCAAGCACCAAACAATCAGAAGTTCATTTTATTTTCCTTTCCTGGGAAACAGGTTGTTAGTAAGTGGGCACAGGTTAGACTTTACATCACTTGCTCTATATAGTTTGTTCAAGAAGTAGTCTGTGGCAGTTTTTATGTTGAAGAAAATAATTTATCTTCATAGTGTCAGTGGCACAACAAGTAGCACACTTGTGTTTGGAGCAGAATCCACTGGGTTCTATTCCCCACACCAGGTAGATTGATTACCGACACTGCAGTGCAACATAAGAAGGATGCTGCACTCCTGATTGTGCCATCCTTCAGATGAGCTGTTAAACTGAGACACCATCTGCTTGAGTTCATGGTACCTCATGAGGATGTAAAAAATCTCAGCGGCACCTATTGAAAAGAGTAGTGGAAGTTCCCCATTACCCTGGCCAAATTTCCAGTAGCAGTATACATATCACGACAGGTCTCAACTGAAAAAGAGGCCACTAGCCACGTGGGAATAACCTGGTCAACAAAGGATAAATAAATAAATAAAATATTGGTCAGGGCTATAGTATTTAAATATCATATACAAGAGATCACAGTTCCTGTAATCCTGTTAAAGCAGCAGATTATAAGCAGGTCACCATCCAATTTCAATATGTTCAAAACTTCCTTAACACATTTCTAATTCCTGGTTTTGGACATCCTGCACGATCCTGCATGTCAGACTAGTGCCATCCTGTAATCCTGCATGTCAGACTAGTGCCACCCTGTAATCCAGTCTTTCTCTTTCACCCCACCTTCATCTTCTAACCACAGTTCTCCCTCTCACTCAACTTTGTTGCAGCCATCCTCACCCTTTACTTCCTCCAGCTATAATCATTTCCCTTTTTCTGACATGCTACACTTCTTCCCTACCTTACTACCATCAATGTTCCACTGCTGAAAATCTCACTTACTTGCTATGCAAATCTGTTTCTCTGTTAATTTTATACACTTATATATTTTTCTCTCATGTATACACATAATCCTTTCCCACAATTTGCTTGCATCTCTATCTTCACCACTTCTAATTTTAGTACACACACACATACACACACACACACACACACACACACACACACACACACACACACACACACACACACACACACACACACACTCTGGTAAGACAGAAACAAACAGCAAAACCCAACAAAAAGTTTCTTTGGTGAAAATACAAGACTAACAAGATATACCCCAAAACATGCGACACCCCTTAGTTTTCAAAAACCAAACTACTTTAAGTAAAAGTAAAGATTAAAGTATATAAACTATTACTTTTCTCATAAAATTTTCCAACCCTAGCTATGAAGTCAAAGTGGTCTCAGCCACTGAAAGCAATAACAAGGTATTCTTTAATTACATCAGAAAAGTGAAACAGAAAATCATTAATGTAACATTAGCAATACACAGATACGTTATCACCCAGCCACAGGACACGACAAATGTGCTTGCAAAAAACATTATACAAGCCTCGCAATAAGTAATGAAGAGTGCTACGGGGACAAGGCAAACATCCATTACATAGTTACAGACATGTTGCCACAAGTAACATTAAAACCAAGTCTATGGGGACAAGGCAAACATCCATTACATAGTTACAGACATGTTGCCACAAGTAACATTAAAACCAAGTCTATGGGGACAAGGCAAACATCCATTACATAGTTACAGACATGTCGCCACAAGTAACATTAAAACCAAGTCTATGGGGACAAGGCAAACATCCATTACATAGTTACAGACATGTTGCCACAAGTAACATTAAAACCAAGTCTATGGGGACAAGGCAAACATCCATTACATAGTTACAGACATGTTGCCACAAGTAACATTAAAACCAAGTCTATGGGGACAAGGCAAACATCCATTACATAGTTACAGACATGTTGCCACAAGTAACATTAAAACCAAGTCTATGGGGACAAGGCAAACATCCATTACATAGTTACAGACATGTTGCCACAAGTAACATTAAAACCAAGTCTATGGGGACAAGGCAAACATCCATTACATAGTTACAGACATGTTGCCACAAGTAACATTAAAACCAAGTCTATGGGGACAAGGCAAACATCCATTACATAGTTACAGACATGTTGCCACAAGTAACATTAAAACCAAGTCTATGGGGACAAGGCAAACATCCATTACATAGTTACAGACATGTTGCCACAAGTAACATTAAAACCAAGTCTATGGGGACAAGGCAAACATCCATTACATAGTTACAGACATGTTGCCACAAGTAACATTAAAACCAAGTCTATGGGGACAAGGCAAACATCCATTACACAGTTACAGACATGTTGCCACAAGTAACATTAAAACCAAGTCTATGGGGACAAGGCAAACATCCATTACATAGTTACAGACATGTTGCCACAAGTAACATTAAAACCAAGTCTATGGGGACAAGGCAAACATCCATCACATAGTTACAGACATGTTGCCACAAGTAACATTAAAACCAAGTCTATGGGGACAAGGCAAACATCCATTACATAGTTACAGACATGTTGCCACAAGTAACATTAAAACCAAGTCTATGGGGACAAGGCAAACATCCATTACATAGTTACAGACATGTTGCCACAAGTAACATTAAAACCAAGTCTATGGGGACAAGGCAAACATCCATTACATAGTTACAGACATGTTGCCACAAGTAACATTAAAACCAAGTCTATGGGGACAAGGCAAACATCCATTACATAGTTACAGACATGTTGCCACAAGTAACATTAAAACCAAGTCTATGGGGACAAGGCAAACATCCATTACATAGTTACAGACATGCTGCCACAAGTAACATTAAAACCAAGTCTATGGGGACAAGGCAAACATCCATTACATAGTTACAGACATGTTGCCACAAGTAACATTAAAACCAAGTCTATGGGGACAAGGCAAACATCCATTACATAGTTACAGACATGTTGCCACAAGTAACATTAAAACCAAGTCTATGGGGACAAGGCAAACATCCATTACATAGTTACAGACATGTTGCCACAAGTAACATTAAAACCAAGTCTATGGGGACAAGGCAAACATCCATTACATCGTTACAGACATGTTGCCACAAGTAACATTAAAACCAAGTCTATGGGGACAAGGCAAACATCCATTACATAGTTACAGACATGTTGCCACAAGTAAAATTAAAACCAAGTCTATGGGGACAAGGCAAACATCCATTACATAGTTACAGACATGTTGCCACAAGTAACATTAAAACCAAGTCTATGGGGACAAGGCAAACATCCATTACATAGTTACAGACATGTTGCCACAAGTAACATTAAAACCAAGTCTATGGGGACAAGGCAAACATCCATTACATAGTTACAGACATGTTGCCACAAGTAGCATTAAAACCAAGTCTATGGGGACAAGGCAAACATCCATTACATAGTTACAGACATGTTGCCACAAGTAACATTAAAACCAAGTCTATGGGGACAAGGCAAACATCCATTACATAGTTACAGACATGTTGCCACAAGTAACATTAAAACCAAGTCTATGGGGACAAGGCAAACATCCATTACATAGTTACAGACATGTTGCCACAAGTAACATTAAAACCAAGTTCCATGGGGGCGAGGCAAACATCCATTACATAGTTACAGACATGTTGCCACAAGTAACATTAAAACCAAGTCTATGGGGACGAGGCAAACATCCATTACATAGTTACAGACATGTTGCCACAAGTAACATTAAAACCAAGTCTATGGGGGTGAGGCAAACATCCATTACATAGTTACAGACATGTTGCCACAAGTAACATTAAAACCAAGTCTATGGGGGTGAGGCAAACTTCCATTACATAGTTACAGACATGTTGCCACAAGTAACATTAAAACCAAGTCTATGGGGACAAGGCAAACTTCCATTACATAGTTACAGACATGTTGCCACAAGTAACATTAAAACCAAGTCTATGGGGACAAGGCAAACATCCATTACATAGTTACAGACATGTTGCCATAAGTAACATTAAAACCAAGTCTATGGGGACAAGGCAAACATCCATTACATAGTTACAGACATGTTGCCACAAGTAACATTAAAACCAAGTCTATGGGGACAAGGCAAACATCCATTACATAGTTACAGACATGTTGCCACAAGTAACATTAAAACCAAGTCTATGGGGACAAGGCAAACATCCATTACATAGTTACAGACATGTTGCCACAAGTAACATTAAAACCAAGTCTATGGGGACAAGGCAAACATCCATTACATAGTTACAGACATGTTGCCACAAGTAACATTAAAACCAAGTCTATGGGGACAAGGCAAACATCCATTACATAGTTACAGACATGTTGCCACAAGTAACATTAAAACCAAGTCTATGGGGACAAGGCAAACATCCATTACATAGTTACAGACATGTTGCCACAAGTAACATTAAAACCAAGTCTATGGGGACAAGGCAAACGTCCATTACATAGTTACAGACATGTTGCCACAAGTAACATTAAAACCAAGTCTATGGGGAAAAGGCAAACATCCATTACATAGTTACAGACATGTTGCCACAAGTAACATTAAAACCAAGTCTATGGGGACAAGGCAAACATCCATTACATAGTTACAGACATGTTGCCACAAGTAACATTAAAACCAAGTCTATGGGGACAAGGTAAACATCCATTACATAGTTACAGACATGTTGCCACAAGTAACATTAAAACCAAGTCTATGGGGACAAGGCAAACATCCATTACATAGTTACAGACATGTTGCCACAAGTAACATTAAAACCAAGTCTATGGGGACAAGGCAAACATCCATTACATAGTTACAGACATGTTGCCACAAGTAACATTAAAACCAAGTCTATGGGGACAAGGCAAACATCCATTACATAGTTACAGACATGTTGCCACAAGTAGCATTAAAACCAAGTCTATGGGGACAAGGCAAACATCCATTACATAGTTACAGACATGTTGCCACAAGTAACATTAAAACCAAGTCTATGGGGACAAGGCAAACATCCATTACATAGTTACAGACATGTTGCCACAAGTAACATTAAAACCAAGTCTATGGGGACAAGGCAAACATCCATTACATAGCTACAGACATGTTGCCACAAGTAACATTAAAACCAAGTCTATGGGGACAAGGCAAACATCCATTACATAGTTACAGACATGTTGCCACAAGTAACATTAAAACCAAGTCTATGGGGACAAGGCAAACATCCATTACATAGTTACAGACATGCTGCCACAAGTAACATTAAAACCAAGTCTATGGGGACAAGGCAAACATCCATTACATCGTTACAGACATGTTGCCACAAGTAGCATTAAACCAAGTTCCATGGGACCAGAAAACATACTTGGTGCTTTCCTAAACAGACTCAAGGAAAACCTGACTAACTCCCCACCAAATTTAAATAAAATGTATGTGGGTACATCCCTGACCTACAATAGCAGGCTGTAGTGTGTGCACATTCCAAACATTAAAAAAAAACGTCAATATAACCATCATTATATGTAAAATTATGGACAAGAGTCTAAACTGAGTTTAGCGAAAATGATATGCAGGATTTACTAATGTTAGCTATAGAAAGTACAGTTGTGCAAGTTTAACTGACCATAACAGTGGATGTTTGAATGATCACTGCTTCAGTAGTCTTAGCTATACAGGTTATATCTTGCAAAGGCTATAACAGCTTCCAAAGCTTCAGGGCACCTTCCATGTGCCCAAACTGTCAAGCAGCTCAAGCTAAACTGACTAAAGTTTGGGTGTGAAGCCCTTGAGGGTTTTCCTGCCAGCAGACAGAGGGAGGTTGACCCGGAAAGGACAAGGCTAGGAATAACAAAAAAATGTCCACACCCTGGCATATATACAAAAAAAAAAAAAAAAAAAAAAAAAAAAACAAGGGGGTGGAGGGAGGCAGCAGCTACTGCAGCGTGATCATTCAAACATCTACTGTTATAGTAAGTTCAGCTTGTAAAACTGTACTATGTTCTTTGTATTGAGCACTGCTGCAGTAGCCTTAGCTATATGTGTAGATTACCATAGGTTAGACTAACTAGCATTAGCTATATGGTTAGATTACCATAGGTTATACTAACTAGCCTTAGCTATATGTGTAGACTATCACGGGTTATACTAACTAGCCTTAGCTATATGTGTAGATTACCATAGGTTATACTAACTACCCTTAGCTATATGGGTAGATTACCACAGGTTATACAAACTAGCCTTAGCTATATGTGTAGACTATCATAGGTTATACTAACTAGTCTTAGATATATGAGTAGATTACCATAGGTTATACTAACTAGTCTTAGCTATATGGGTAGATTACCATAGGTTATACTAACTAGTCTTAGCTATATGAGTAGATTACCATAGGTTATACTAACCAGCCATAAGTATATCTAGCCTTAGCTATATGGGCAGATTACCATAGGTTATACTAACTAGTCTTAGCTATATGGGTAGATTACCATAGGTTATACTAACTAGCCTTAGCTATATGGATAGATTACCATAGGTTAAACTAACTACCCTTAGCTATATGGGTAGATTATCATAGGTTATACTAACTAGCCTTAGCTATATGAGTAGATTATCATAGGTTATACTAACTAGCCTTAGCTATATGTGTAGATTACCACAGCTTGGAATGTGGAAGGAGAAGAATCCAAGAGCCCCTGAAGAATGGTCCTAGTGAAGCATGATCTAGACCAAGAGAAGGAATCAAGCTTATAGTACTTTGTAAAGATATGTACAGAGGACCAAGTAGCAACTTCTAGAATACTTTTTGAATCTAACCCTTTCCAAAAAGTCATAGAAGAAACCAAATTCCTTGTAGAGTGGGCCATATCCCTGCCTGGAAAAGATTTATCAAGTTGAGTATTGCAAAAGGTAATAGCCTTAGACAACCATTTGGAAATAGTCTGTTTTGACATTGGTTGTCCCTTCTTACCTTCACAAGAAATGAACCAGTGATCTGATTTAGTTCTGTCAAGATAGTACCTGAGATGTTGTAGACATCCAAGGTAAGGCGTATCCTTTCTCCCTCATTTTTATATTCAGAAGAGAGAAAGGGGAGATAGATAGTTTGACTTAGGGTAAACTTGGATACAACTTTAGGCATGTAAGACGGATTAGTTCTCAAAGAAACACTGCCTTTGTTGAAAATGAGGTAGGCTTGACTCACCATAACAGCTTGCAACTCTGATACCATTCTTGCACATATCAGAGCAATCAATAAAACTGTTTTCCATGTTAAGAACTTCGTCAGCCAGATTAGCTGGTTCAAGTTGGAGCAAGTGTTAGTTTCTCTAACACAAAATTAAGATCTCAAGGATAGGGCAACCGGTTTACTTGGAGGCCTCTTATGCAAAATCCTTTCAAGAACATTTTTACATGTGACTGCCCTGAAAGAGGAGGATCTATGGGCAGACATGCTGACATAGCAGATAAATTAACCTTGATAGAGGAATAAGAAAGGCTATAGGATAACAACTCATACAAATATTGCAAAAGCAGAGAACAACTAGCTCTGAATGGGTGCTGGTTATGTTGTTGGCAGCAACTAGAAAACCTTTTCCATTTGCTAACATATGACTTTCTAGTAGCAGGCTTTCTTGTCTCCATTAGTACCTGCTGCATGTCCTCACAAAACAGGTGCCAAAAAGAAATTAAGACCTTAAAATCCAGGTAGTCAATTGAAGATGATTGATGTCAGAGTGTATCAAGCACCCCTGCTTTTGTGTGAGTAGATCCATTTTGTAAAGAAGTTTGTGGTAATTGCCCCTGGCCACTTCCAAAAGAAAGGAGAACCACAGTTGCCTGGGCCACAAGGGAGTCACCACAATGATCCTGGGGGATTCCTTCTGATTCTTCAGATGTGCCCTGAACATTAGTGGAAAGGGTGGACAGATATACAGCAACATTCCTTTCCAAAAACAGAAAAGGCATCTGTCTTTCAGCCTTCTTTCACTGAGTCGTAGAACAGAATTTTGCCAGTTGATTGTTCAGACAGGAGGCAAATAGGTCTACTTTAGGAACTCCTGACAGATGTATCAATCCTTTGAAAACCCCTGGATCTAGTTTCCATTCATGAGGGTCTGCCCTGCTCCTGCACAGTTTGTCTACCACACAATTTTGTTCTGACAGAATATAGGATGAATGTAGAATGAGACTGTGCTGTGAAGCTATATCCCAAGGTAGCATGGCTAGTCTACAAAGGGGTTACAACCTAGTTCCCACTTGCTTGTTGATGTACCATAAATGGTGTTGATACTGGGACCAAACAGATTTCAAATACCACTGTATCTTTTTCATGTGGAGCATTGCTAGGGGTATCATGAGAATCATAGATGCCATTAGACCCAAAATCTGGAGGTATTCCTTCACAGTGACTGCAGTCTGAGTGGAAAAACTTAGAAATACATCTAAATAAAGATGTTTTTTTTTCTTGAGGAAGAGAAGGTATTTGGACTAAGGTGTCTAGTTGAAATCCCAGGAACACAATCCTGTGTGAAGGAGTCAAGAAAGACGTTTAAATGCTCTCTTGGAATCCCAGCTTGTACAAGAGATCTTTCATCTAAGAGAGAGATTCCTGGCATTTTGAAAAAGACTCTGCAATATAAACAAGTCATCTAAATATGGAAAATGTGGATACCCTGTAGCCTGCAATGAGCTGTAAATGAAGCTAGACATTTTGTGAACCCTGTTGAAGCAGTGGATAGTCCAAAGGCAAGGAGAGAAGCAACAAAAAACTAGACTTAAAAGATGCCTAACCATCATATACCTCTTCATCCAGACTTCAGACATTTGTTAAGGTTTTATGTGTCTGGATAAAGATGAATAAGTATGATGATGAGCACCTTTTTAGTCTAGTTTTACCAGGAAACTTGAAAGAGGAAAAAGAGGTAGCAGGTCGTGAAGTGACCTCATTTTGAATTTGGGCACTATCACAAACAGGTTTAGGAAAGAAAGATCCAAAACTGGTCTCCAAGCATTTTCTTTCCATGGGACTAGGAACATCCTTGAATAAAACCCCTTCCCCACCTGGGAAGGAGGAACTGGTTCTATCACTCCTTGAGAGAGCAAGTGATGAAGAACAGATTAAACAGTCTAACATACAGATGAGGAATGATCCCCTGGAAAGGAGGAATTTCCTCCCACTACTGTTGCCAAAAAGAAAAACTGAGATTCAGACTCACTGGAAGAGAAAGAGGGCCAGGGTGAGAGGAAGTCACAAAGTCTTTTGAATAGCCACTCAGACTTCTTGGAATGTCCTTGCTTTTGGAAAGTTTGAGACTTCTTTTTGGAATCTTCTTGCTATTTCATAAACATATGTTTACCTGCATTCTGTTGAGACTGTTTATTGTGTTTTTGCCAAAAATTGGATGAGGAGAAAGAAAATCCTGTGGGCAATTTGGAAAAGGAGGGCTGAAAATCATAGACATTCCCTGGATCAGCTTGCACCTTTCATCACACTTTTGATCACCTCTGCAGCAGAGAGGTCAAACACTGAATTGTTATCCAAGGAAGAATTTAAAATCATATCTAATGTTTAACATCATTTGGAAGGTTCTGAAAATGCAGCAAAGCAAACCTTCTTATTTAAAGCAGATCTCGGCAGAAAAAAAAACATTCCTCATACTTTCACAATATGTCAGAATAAACTTTAACATATGAGCCTGAAAATTTAAAATTCTGAAATGCAATGTTGCAGAAGTATATAATTTTTTTGCCATACCTATAAATAATTTTCCCATCCTTATTAGAAAGAGTAGGACTGGAATTAACTAAGTGCTTAGCAGCAGAGGGGTCAACTAAGGCTACAGCTGCTGGGTCAGGTTTGGGAACAGCAAATAAAAATGTTTAAAGACTGAGGAACTTTATACATCCTATCTGCCTTTTTAGGACAGCTGGCTGACTATCAGGAAAATTGCAGGCACTAAGACCTACATCCTCTAAAGCAGACAAGACAGGAGGAATGGGTGTAGGTTCTGGAAAATCCCTCTGTAACAACTCATAGTATTTTTTGAGGGACTGAGAAACCTCAGTGTTCTCCCACTGAAAACACTGTGACATTCTAGTGATAGGCTCAGAGAAAGAGAAACAACCACAAGGAGAATCAGAAAGAGCTCTCCTCTGAGTCTGAATCCGAAATCTGAGGACAAAACCCTGAATCTGTCCCTGCATCTTCTTGTTCATATTCAGAATCTTGAATCCCTTCAGGAAAGGAGGCCTCCTTCTTTCTTTTACCAGAAACTACTCTACAAGAAGGATCAACAGCTTGAATCAAACTTTGAGTCAGTCCCAGTAAATTACCCTTATCCAAAGAAATTTGAGGAGTTGTATATACGTGGTTGATTTTCTGTTTATTTTTGACAGGAAAAATAGGACCAATCATGTTACTAATGGCAACTGCCACTTCCCCAGGGATGAGCACAGCATTCTGACACAACAAGGGAACCTTCCCTGTTCATTCTTCTAGGACTGACAAGAGTTGCTTTGCTTTGCTCACTGAGAGGACCCCAAAAGCCACAGAGGGCTTGGCTAACCCTCAGCTCATAGTGGCTGCAGGTGGTACTTCAGTGAGATTTGGGGTACAAGGTGAGTGGTCTGAGGTACAACTAATAAAGACAGCAGAGTCACCCCCCTGCGGCTGAGACAAACTGCTAGCCTACTATATGGTGGCGAAGGCTGTTTGCTTAACTTTTTCTTTTTGTGGCTGGAAGGAAGACTGACCATAGGAGTGAAAATCTGTTCCATGGTCAATATGAAAATGGTTCCTCTATCCTGAGTGAAACAAGCAAAAATGCTAGTAAAACTACCAGTCCACAAATGTTACTTTTTTGGCAGAAAAAAAGCAGTTAAAAGTACTTTCAAACACTATGGCAGCCCTACAACCTTAAAATAAACACAATTTATCCATAGAAAACAGTTTATCAGTTAGATAACTCTACTTTTAAACTGACAGAAACAGCAAGTGCTTGTTTAAAAGTATGTTACAGTCTTGAAACAATCCAATAAAACACAACAGTCCTAATTTTAACTAACTTTTCTAAAGTCCATCCTACAACGACTTCCCCTTAATGATGCAGTTGAACATTTCAACAGCACCTTCCTAACCATTCTTAACTCCCTAGCCCCTCAGCAAACAAAACGAATAAAAAATAACTATGCCCATAGTTCACCAAATCATGTAAAATTCTAATGAAAGACAGGGACAAAGCATGGACTGCTCGGCTAAAGAATAAAAATGATATAAATCTTCAGTTACCCAAAAAACTCCACAATCAAACAAAAAGACAAAAATATTACATGATAAAATCATACTATTCCTACATTCAAGATAACAACGAAAACAACCCTTTGAAGTTCGGGTTCTCTGTAATGTTGCTACCCAACCCAGAAAATAAAAATAATCCCAATCCATACCCCAGTATACCACCTCTTCAAACAGCCACCATATTCAACACATACTTTATAGAGTCCATATCCAACCTAAAACCTAAACCCAACTCATCCACCCCAACTCATTACTTCTACTAATACCCCCAATACTAATCTCTACACACTCCACACATTGCAAACACACAACCAATTCCTCACTCATAACCAAAAAACAAACCATCCCCAGCTAACTTTTCAGCCCATCCCTTTATCTCAAATTAAAAAAGAAAACACTACAAAAACTGAAACCTCGCTCAACCTCAGCAGACAACCTCCCACCAGAATACCTAAAATGTGCCGCAGAGGCAGTAGCATTCCCTGTTAGTATCTTAATTAATAGAGCCATAGCTGAATCACATGTCCCTAACCTATGGAAAAGATCATACCTTTGCACAAGGGAGACAACTCCACTAACATCACAAACTTTTATCCTATTGCAATACTGTTCCTCCCTCTCTAAGATTCTAGAAAAATGCATGTACCTACAACTTCTCCACCATCTTCCACACAACAACCTACTTTCCCACACTCAACATGGCATTAGACCTGCACACAGTACTTCAACAGCCTTATTATCTTTCGTGGACTCTGTCAACAAAGCCCGTGACACTGGCAAACTAGTATCTGCAGTATTTCTAGATTTGTCCAAAGCATTTACTTGTCCTACTGGGCAAGTGTCTTTTTCAGTGGAGGCCTGGGGTGAAAAGCTCCAAACATGAGAAATTCATATGAAGTAACAGAAAAAAATAAAATAAAATAACACATGAAGTTAACCAAAACAGAGTTAATTTTTACATAAGATAGGTAGGAAAAAAATATGAAACATGAAATAGTTGCACAACAGAAAGTAGGTTGAGGACAGACAGATT
Organism: Protopterus annectens; assembly: GCF_019279795.1. Classification (NCBI taxonomy): domain Eukaryota; kingdom Metazoa; phylum Chordata; order Ceratodontiformes; family Protopteridae; genus Protopterus; species Protopterus annectens. The sequence continues at coordinate 1,525,346,037 of NC_056726.1, forward strand.
TTACTTACATAAATAGACATCTAGCCACAGAAAAATTAGATGAGATAAAAGAGTAACATACAAGAAGCACATTAGATTGGCTATATTATTTGAGGAGAGAAAAGTACAAGGGAAAAAGGAAAAAGGTGAAAGGAAGTAGAGAGAGCAGGTTATAAGATGAACAGTGTATGAGTGGGTGTCGGTAGCAGAAGGGGAGACAAGGGAGTGGGTGTCGGTAATAGGACGGGAGACAAGGGAGTAGGTGTCGTTAAAAGGAGGGGAGACAAGGGAGTGGGTGTCGGTAATAGGAGGGGAGACAAGGGAGTGGGTGTAGGTAAAAGGAGGGGAGACAAGGGGAGTGGGTGTTGGTAGTAGGAGGGGAGACAAGGGAGTGGGTGTCAGTAAAAGGAGGGGAGACAAGGGAGTGGGTGTTAGTAGGAGGGGAGACAAGGAGTGGGTGTCGGTAATAAGAGGGGAGACAAGGGAGTGGGTTTAGGTAGCAGAAGGGGAGACAAGGGAGTGGGTGTCGGTAATAGGAGGGGAGACAAGGGAGTGGGTGTCAGTAAAAGGAGGGGAGACAAGGGAGTGGGTGTTTGTAGTAGGAGGGGAGACAAGGGAGTGGGTGTCAGTAAAAGGAGGTGAGACAAGGGAGTCGGTGTTGGTAGTAGAAGGGGAGACAAGGGAGTGGGTGTCGGTAATAGGAGGGGAGACAAGGAAGTGGGTGTCAGTAATAGGAGGGGGGACAAGGGAGTGGGTGTCGGTAATAGGAGGGGAGACAAGGGAGTGGGTGTCGGTAGTAGGAAGGGAGACAAGGGAGTGGGTGTCGGTAGCAGAAGGGGAGACAAGGGAGTGGGTGTCGATAAAAGGAAGGGAGACAAGGGAGTGGGTGTTGGTAGTAGGAGGGAGACAAGGGAGTGGGTGTCGGTAACAGGAGGGGAGACAAGGGAGTGGGTGTCGGTAACAGGAGTGGAGACAAGGAAGTGGGTGTCGGTAGTAGGAGGGGAGACAAGGGAGTGGGTGTCGGTAGTAGAAGGGGAGACAAGGGAGTGGGTGTCAATAAAAGGAAGGGAGACAAGGGAGTGGGTGTCAGTAGTAGGAGGGAAGACAAGGGAGTGGGTGTCGGTAATAGGAGGGGAGACAAGGGAGTGGGTGTTGGTAATAGGAGTGGAGATAGGGGAGTGGGTGTCGGTAATAGGAGGGGAGACAAGGGAGTGGGTGTCGGTAGTAGGAGGGGAGACAAGGGAGTGGGTGTCGGTAATAGGAGGGGAGACAAGGGAGTGGGTGTTGGTAATAGGAGGAGAGACAGGGGAGTGGGTGCGGTAATAGGAGGGGAGACAAGGGAGTGGGTGTTGGTAGTAGGAGGGGAGACAACGGAGTGGGTGTCGGTAGTAGGAGGGGAGACAGGGGAGTGGGTGTTGGTAGTAGGAGGGGAGACAGGGGAGTGGGTGTCGGTAATAGGAGGGGAGAAAAGGGAGTGCGTGTTGGTAATAGGAGGGGAGACAAGGGAGTGGGTGTTGGTAGCAGATGGGGAGACAAGGGAGTGAGTGTCAGTAATAGGAGGGGAGACAAGGGAGTGGGTGTAGGTAGCAGAAGGGGAGACAAGGGAGTGGGTGTCGGTAATAGGAGGGGAGACAAGGGAGTGGGTGTCGGTAATAGGAGGGGAGACAAGGGAGTGGGTGTCAGTAGTAGAAGGGGACATGGGAGAGTGGGTGTCAGTAATAGGAGGGGAGACAAGGGAGTGGGTGTCAGTAATAGGAGGGGAGACAAGGGAGTGGGTGTTGGTAGTAGGAGGGGAGACAAGGGGAGTGGGTGTTGGTAATTGGAGGGGAGACAAGGGAGTGTGTGTCGGGAATAGGAGGGGAGACAAGGGAGTGGGTGTTGGTAGCAGAAGGGGAGTCAAGGGAGTGGGTGTCGGTAATAGGAGGGGAGACAAGGGAGTGGGTGTTGGTAGCAGAAGGGGAGACAAGGGAGTGGGTGTCGGTAATAGGAGGGGAGACAAGGGAGTGGGTGTTGGTAGCAGAAGGGGAGACAAGGGAGTGGGTGTCGGTAATAGGAGGGGAGACAAAGGAGTGGGTGTTGGTAGCAGAAGGGGAGACAAGGGAGTGGGTGTCGGTAATAGGAGGGAGACAAGGGAGTGGGTGTCAGTAGTAGAAGGGGACACGGGAAAGTGGGTGTCAGTAATAGGAGGGGAGACAAGGGAGTGGGTGTCGGTAATAGGAGGGGAGACAAGGGAGTGGGTGTTGGTAGTAAGAGGGGAGACAAGGGAGTGGGTGTCAGTAATAGGAGGGGAGACAAGGGAGTGGGTGTTGGTAGTAGGAGGGGAGACAAGGGGAGTGGGTGTCAGTAAAAGGAGAGGAGACAAGGGAGTGGGTGTCAGTAATAGGAGGTGAGACAAGGGAGTGGGTGTTGGTAGTAGAAGGGGAGACAAGGGGAGTGGGTGTTGGTAATTGGAGAGGAGACAAGGGAGTGGGTGTCGGGAATAGGAGGGGAGACAAGGGAGTGGGTGTTGGTAGTAGGAGGGGAGACAAGGGAGTGGGTGTCAATAACAGGAGGGGAGACAAGGGAGTGGGTGTCAGTAATAGGAGGGGAGACAAGGGAGTGGGTGTTGGTAGTAGAAGGGGAGACAAGAGAGTGGGTGTCGGCATTAGAAGTGGAGACAGGGGAGTGGGTGTTGGTAGTAGGAAAAGGAGACAGGGGAGTGGGTGTGGGAAGTAGAAGGGGAGATAACGGAATGGGTTTAGGTAGTAGATGGGGAGATATGGTAGTGGGTATCCATTGTATTAGGGAAGACAGTTGAGTGGGTCTAGGTAGTAGAAGGGGAGACAGGGGAGTGGATGTAGGTAGTAGAAGGGGAGACAAGGTAAGAACAAAGAGAATAAAATGAAGCTAGTAGGATAGTGAAGAGAGTGAAAGTGAGGATAAAGATGGAGGGATGGTAAGTGAGTGTGATGTAGAAGGGGAAGAGGAAAAGGTTATTGGGAAAGGTAGACAGGGTTTAGATGCAGATTACTGAAATACTGGGCAGAGTTGGGGCAGGAGAAAGTAGTGGATTGATGGGATAATAAGCGGGGTTGAGATGTCTAACACTGAATACAACACAGTGTTGGGGGAGGAGCGGAAGTCGATTGTGGAGGTACTAGGCAGGGTTAAGGCAGGAAAAGAGACAGGTGTTGAGTAGTCTTTTTAAATTTCTGACTATTTGGGATGGATCTCATAGCTAAAGGAATTTTGTTCCAGGCAGGGCCACTGTGTAGCTGTATAAAGTATGGCCCATGGATCTTTTAGGTTTGTAGATTTCCAAGAAAAGTTGGTCAGAATTTTGGAGAAGGCGGTTAGGGGTATAAAAAGTGATTATGGAGGAGATGGCTGGGCAGTATGTAGGTTTAATAAGTACAGAATGAGTAAGGAAACATTGAGAGCGCAGAAGATGAAGTGGCAGCTGCAGCCCAGTTTAAGGTTTTTAGATATAGACAGTGGTGAGAGTTATAGGGTAATTAGCAGAAAATCTGGCAGATTTATTGTATCAGAGTTGTAGTTTGGTTTTCAGGGTGGATCGTAAGTTGGTAAATATGGGAGAGGCAAAGGGGAGAGTGGGAAGTAGGTAAGCATTAGCAAGAGAGAGTCTGGAGTCCTGGGGTAGGAACTTTTTTGATCTGTAAAGCATGCTGAGTGTTTTTTTAACTCTTTATTTGGCTTTAACAAGTCCATCAACATTTAAAAAAGTGTATAACAAGATAAACAATAACTATTTACAAAAGTCCATAACAAGAATATTTATATATTTTTTACCATTATTACTATTCCAGTAAATCATTCAGCTTTTGCCAAGATATGTACTGATGAGTTATGTTTAAAATTCTCATTCCTATAGTGGACAACTCATTTTTACAGACTGTCTTAGCTAGGCACACAAATTTACCAAATGTTAATTCAGTTTTACATTTCCAATTTTTTAAAACAGTATGAGTTCCTGAGTGCTCAATTGTTTCTGTGATTTTAGGTTTCTTGTTATAGCTTTTCTTCAATGGCAAGTACTGTCCAAAGACACAAGTGCATGGATCATGCAATCCCTAACAGAACCAAGATGCTATCCTCCAAAAAAAGGAAGCCAATCTGGTGGTCCCCTGCTATAAACAAACTCTACAACAGAAGAAAGAAACTGTTGCAAAAAAGAGTAAAATCCCATGATTGGAGGAACTCCGTGGTCAGCCTCAGTAAGAAGCTGAGATCATATAATCCTGCAAAGCTAGTTATGAAAACAAAATTGCCACTGATTCTAAAGACAACCACAAAGCATTCTATAGCTATGTCAAGAATCTCAATGGCAACACTCAGAACAATGGCACTAAACATACAGAACCAACTGATATTGCCAACATCCTGGCAGATAGGTTCAGTGCTAAACTTACCCCTCTCTCATCCCCTAAAGGGCCCATCTCTATACTGGAAGAATGCAAAGTACCTGTAATCATGGCTGCACAGGTAAAAAACACACTCTCCAAAGCCAAGAACACAGCATCCATGGGACCTGACAACATCCCAGGCTGCATTCTACATGAACTACAAAACGAATTGGCACCCCACCTAAGTACCATGTTCAATCATAGCCTCACCTCAGGCTTTGTGCCCATTGAATGGCGCACAGCAATGGTTATCCCACTCCACAAAGGGGGAGCGACCACAGACACTGTGAACTACCACCCCATTAGCCTGACGAGCCTGGTCTGCAAGGCTATGGAGCGTATCATCATGGAACTTATAAACAATGACATTGGTAATCTCCAAACTCTGTACCCTACCCAGTTTGGGTTTGTAAAAGGCAGATCATGTCTACTAAACCTGATAGACTTCTTTGAAGTGGTCACCAAAGCTGTAGATGAGGGTAAGGTGGTACACACAGCCTATCTTGATCTCGCCAAAGCTTTCAACAACACCCCCCACTCTGGAATTATAGACAAACTCACTAAACTAGGTATAAATTACTATGTCATAAGATGGGTTGCCAACTGGCTCACTGACCGAACCCACATTGTGAAAGTAGCAGACTCTAAATCCAACTTCAGACCAGTGACAAGTGGAGTATCACAGGGTCCAGTCCTAGGTCCTCTCCTGTTTGGTATCTACTTCTCTGAAGTACAGGCTAACACAGAAGGTCTTTGGATAACAAAGTTCACAGATGACTGCAAAATAGGAGCCATAATCAAATCTCCTAATGATGTGGACATCCTACAAAAGGGCCTCACTGAGACAGATGCCTGGTGTCAAAGCCATGGCCTCAAGCTCAATGTCAAAAAGTGCATTGTCATCCCTTTTGGTAAAAACTCTGTACCCATGAAATACCACATAGGCGGTAGTCTACTTAACACCGAAAGTGTTATAAGATACCTTGGGACACAGGTGGACAGTAGTCTCTCCTTTGATAATCACATCGCCACAGTAGTCAGGAAATCCTTCTACGTGGCACACCTCATCACAAAAGGTTTCTCATCCAGGAAAAAAGAGGTCATTGTTCCCCTCTACTCATCACTCATTACACCCATTATAGAGTACAACGCCCCTTTTGGTATGTACCTCACAAGACATCTACAACAACTGGAAAGGCCACAGAAATACCTCACAAAGAGGATTACCGGCCTCAAACAGATGCCCTATGCAGACTGTCCCAAAAAACTCCAGCTTTACTCTGTCGCATATTGCCTACTCAGAGGCGATCTCTGCCTAACACACAAAGCTATGTCAAACCCAGAGCTGTTGGACATGCTCCATGTAAAGAAATCCCAATCCCTCCGAGCTATATGCTCTAGGGACCTAAACCTTGTCACCACAATAAACAGAACATGCTGGAGGGATAGATTCCTGTCTCAGAGACTTCCCATACTCTGGAACAAACTACCTATCTATATCAAACAAAGATCCTCATTAGCACTCTTCAAGAAAAATCTTGATGATTGGATGGGAGATAGGAAATTCAACCCTGGGATCATTTCTGTGGCATCTGCTTGACAGGGGCACAGGAAAATAATTTTCTTGGGTGGCAAAAGCCAGGGTACCGTTTGGCTAGGCTTATATAGGCCCAAGGGCCAATAGCCTAGTACCTACCTATGAACTTATAAGAAGAGGTATTTGAGAAATAGGTATAGCTGCTGAATTGGGACATTAAATAATATCAAGTAGTCAGTAATAATGCAACTGTGACCACAAAGCCTGAGAACAGTCTGTGAAATAACCCCTAAAGGAAGTCACCAACTTACAATCCATTATCATGTGCAACCAATCAGAATTAAGAATTCCATTACACCTCCAGCATTTCATTTTTCCTGTTTTATATATTTGTGTAATTTTATGAGGTGTAAAAAATACTCTGCAGAAATTTCCAAGAGTAGATTTTCCAATAAAGTGAGGGCATTTTCTTTTCCTGTAGTTTTAAAAATAACTTTTTATTAGTTCTGAAAATGGTTCATTATTAATTTTTGTTGAGAAGTTCCAGATTGTCATATCTGGGGTAACAAATTATGTTCTAATAATCTTGCAAATAACTGATAGATATGACTTCCCCTTCTGTGACCCACTGTTAACATTAGAGAACAGATCCAAGATTTCTGGAGCAGGTTTAGTTTGATGATCTAGTGATATGTTCATTTTATCTTGAATATATTCTTTAGAGATATGTATATATAACCACCTTCCTTGTTCTGTGTTATATCATGCTATTAAATATTCAACATGGTGTATTTTGTTTCCTTTAAGAAACTGATGCCAAAATATTAGGTTACTATTCTTGAGAGCTGTAATGGTGTTTGCATTAAATGATACTTAGCCTCCATTAGTGAAAGCAATATGGAAAAGCATGCTGAGTTTTTGGTGATTTTTTTTTATACAATTTTGGATGTGTATGGCATAGTTTAGTTGATCAGTGATGGTAATACCAAGGAGTTTAGTATGTGGCACTACTTCTATTGGTAATACCAAGGAGTTTAGTATGTGGCACTACTTCTATTGGTAATACCAAGGAGTTTAGTATGGGGCACTACTTCTATTTTTAACACCAAAGAGTTTAGTACGTGGCACTACTTCTATTAGCAATACCAAGTAGTTTAGTATGTGACACTACTTCTATTAGCAATACCAAGGAGTTTAGTACGGGGCACTACTTCTATTTTTAACACCAAAGAGTTTAGTACGTGGCACTACTTCTATTAGCAATACCAAGTAGTTTAGTATGTGGCACTACTTCTATTAGCAATACCAAGGAGTTTATTACATGACACTACTTCTATTGTTAACACCAAGGAGTTTAGTACGTGATACTACTTCTATTGGCAATACCAAGGAGTTTAGTACGTGACACTACTTCTACTTTGATGTTATCAAGATGTGATAGTAAAGGTGGATTTAAGGTGAGGTTAAGTTTTGGGGAGAAATAGTAGTAGTTTAGTTTTTTTGGGTGTGGCAGGTTGTCAGAAAAGCTGATGATAGTCATCACCAAGAATTGTAACTTCATTGGAGGTCCAGGACAGAACATTTTCAGGTATGGGAGTATTATTTCTAGGAGGGATAGAGATGCCTGCAATACATAACTTTTTTATGACTACTTAGTCTACAGTTGGTAAGTATAAATTCAGATGGTTGAAGGTTATGGGGGGTATAGACAGTGAAGAGAAGGTAAGATGGTTAGAATATATAATACAGCTATTCCACCACCTTTTTTGTGTAACCTGTCAGAGAGGACAATATTATAGCCAGGTGGGAGAATTTCAGTATCACTGATATGAGGTTTGAGCCAGGTTTCTGTGAGAATGACTATGTCAGGAAAGTAATGAGCAACCCAAGAGTGAAATTTTCAGATTTTATTAAGTAGACTACGTATGTTAAGGGAGATAATAGTTACGTTTTTGGTAGATATTTAGCATTAGGGAGAGAAGTAGAAATGGGGTTGGTATTTTGGTTATGAAAGCTGTTAGGGTCAGAGTTAAGGTGGATATCTCCACTTAACAAGATTTTCTTAAAACAAGTATAGAGAGCTAAAGGCTTATGTTTCTTTATTTGTTGTTAGAACTTTGCTTTGTGAGGGTGGCAGTGGGTGTTGAGTGGGGGGTCTGTAATTGAAAGTGTGAAAGTCTGGAAGTTCAAAATGATTAGGTGGCATTATGCCAGGGTAACATTTGTCAGTGCAGGTGACAGGGTGAATACGTATAGGTGGTAGATTGATAGGTGGGACATTAGTTTTACAACAGGTAATTAGAGAAAAAAGGAGAAGAAAGGGAGGAGTGATGCTGATAGTAAACATGTTTTAACGGGTAGTAGAGAAAAAAAGAGATGCAAGATAGGAGAATACAGTGACAGAAGTAGAGGAAGCTTGAAGGAAGTGAGATGTGTAAGGGAAAGTCTGTTAGACGGATGAAAAAAAGAGAGGTGATGAGGTAATATGGAAGTTAAATGGTGAGTGTTGGGTGGGACAGATAGTAGAGTGTATGTACTGTAGGTCAGGAGAATATGTAATAGGAGAGGGTTAGCTAGGGTTGAGGGAAAGGAGTATTGTTCAGAAGGTTGGAAAGTTACACTTGGATGAGATAGACAGGAAGAGAAGGGGTTTATAGAGGAAAGGGATGGAGCTAAGAGAGTACAAATATGGAGTATGTGGGAGAGGGTGGGAACTGGGGGTAGGGTAGAGGAGTGAAGTGAAAGCCGAGCATAGTGAGGGCTGAATGGAATGGGGCTACATTGTCACAGCTGCAAAGCACTTAAGGGAAAAACACAATCAGTAAAAATTGTAAAGGGGACAGTCAAGGTAAGGAAATATGGGAGGACTTTAATACAATTTGAGAAAGGATGGCAAAATAAGGCAGAGACTGTTCAATAGAAAACTGTGATACAGCCAGAAGGATAGCAGTAAAGGTAGAAGCTCGGGGAAAAATGAGACAGAGAAGATCGGAAAGAGAAAAGGAGGAAAGAGAAATGGAGTAAAAGGTATGTGTCAGGTCTACTGAAGATTCTGATGGGGACTTAAACAGAAGTTTTGTTTCAAGGATAAAGTTTCTGCTCAGTATCATATTACAAACAGTGGGTGCAGCAGAATTCCTATTTCTACAGTTGATATGTTGGGGCTGTGGGAGAGCAGATCTGATTTACCCCTTAGTAGTGTGCATGGTGAAGAGAGTTTAACATAGAATAAAAGCAGTATGGAATGCAATAACACAGGCAGGCTGAGATAAATTAGTCAGGCATAATTTAGTAATGTTCAGTAAAGGGGTCCTGGAATTCAGGTAGCTGGAAGGGTTCAGTTATTCAAACAGCTTTAATTCAACTTAGTCAGCCAGTGGTGGGATATTTGGTTTAACAATGTTCAGTAAAAGGTTGCTGGAATTCATGTAGCTGGAAGGGTTTAGTTTTTCAGGCAGCTTTAATATGACTCTGTCAGCTAGTGGTGGAATATCAGACTTCTTTAGCATACCAGCCATATGACATGGTATCTCACCCCAAACCCTTAAAGAACTTTCCAGCATTGGTCTATCCTCCTCCTCACTTCAGTGGATTTCTAGCTACCTAGCTGACAGGGGGCAAGCAGTAAAATGGCAGGGTTCTATCTCCCCATAATATATCACCCCCAAAGTGTGCCTCAAGGATCCATCATTGGTCCATTACTATTTAATGTCTTCATCAATAATGTACATACATCCTCCTGTGAAGACACACTAATCGAATATGTAGATGACTCCACTATCATCTGCATATCAGACACATTAACTCACCTACAACACATAACAGAACAAGCTTTCTCTTCCATAGAAACATGGCTTTCCAATGCTGAACTTTTACTGAATCCAAAAAAAAAAACAAAGCTCCTTCCCTTCACCCACAAACCCCATAGCTCAAACAAAACAATCTGAGACTGAATCAGTTCAACATACCAAACTACTAGGTGTCACAACTGAAAATAATCTCAAGTTTGACATAGAAATATAAAACAGCATTAAAAAAAAATAGGCATGCTATACAGGAATAAAAACTTCCTCAATGCAGCTACCAAAGTTGCCCTGGCCAAAACCTGCCTCTTGCCCTCACTGTTATGTGGGGTCCCAATTCTAATTATTTACACACCTCCCTAAGAAAAAAAAAATAGAAAGTTGTTATAACAAATTTGCCAAATTTTCCATAATTGCAACTCTTTTAACTCATCACTGTAAAGCCCTATATCGCTTAAGATGGCTTGAACTCCCCCTCCGCCTCCAATACATACAACTTACTACAATATACAAAATCATCCACAACCAGCTACCTTGTTCTGCTTTTAGCCCATTAATCAACTTTTATATCCCAAATAAACATCTCTCATCTGAAAACAAACATTTCCTCACAACTTATAAACCTAACAAAACTCCAGGCCTAAGCCTTTACTCCTGCTCTGTGGCAAAACTATAAAACTCCCTTCCTTTAACCATCAAAACTGCTACTAACATGCCCTCCTTCAAAACCTCTATAAAAGAATACTTCAACAAAGCTTGTATTTGCACCTGTATGAGCCCAGTCTGAGGTACTCTTACACCTTTTTCTATGTCTACTCCCTCTCTCTATCCCCACTACTAACATACCCTACCCTCCTTTCCTCTACACATACTCCCCTGAGGTTACACTCATACCTTTCCACATCTATTCCTACTATCCCCTCTATCACACCCTACCCTTTTCTACTTGTACTATCCTACGCCTTTACCAATATAATATGTTACCATATTTCATGACCTCTACAATATTAGTAATCATTATGATAATCATCTATTATAGAAATAATGTTGCATCTTCTTTCCTATTATCAGGATTTCCGAATAATTTATGCTTGAACACCATGACTTTATTATGTCTGTTGAGTTTTTATTCTGACAAACTAATGTGTAGTTTTTCAAATTTTGTGCTTGAATGTTATGACTTTATTACGTCTGTCTAGTTTTTCTTTCTGTTAACCATATGTATCTGGAGCTTTTCTCTCTGGGCCACCGCTGAAAATATATACATCAGTACCCAGTCAGACTTTCCTGATAAATAAATGCCAAATAAATAAATCATCAGTAAAAATAAGAAAATGGAATTTTTTTCCCAAAATGGAAATTAACTGTCCAGCTAAGGAAAGCACAAGTTGGCCATCTATCCTCAGAAGACTCAGAGGAGCACATTTTTTGGTGGCAGTACAGCTTTGAAGGGCTTCACACCCAAACTTGTCTTTTAGTCAGCTCAGCTCGAGCTGCTTGATAGTTTGGGTGCATGGAAGGCACCCTGAACCTTTGGAAGCTGGTTGGCTGTTATATCCTTGGTAAGATATAACCCATATAGATAAAGCTACTGCAGTAGTGATCAATATGAAGAACATCAGCACAGTGTTGCTAAGAGAAGACCTTGCCTTTTAAATCTCCTTTCAGTATTTGAAGAATTAACAACAGTACTTGATAACGTTTTGACAATGTAGACTGCTTATGTTGAACCTCCCAAGACATTAAATACTATCCCACATAAGGGAATAACTGACACATTAATGGCATTACGTGAGAACTCATATGTAATTCAGTGAATAAAACACTGGTTAAGCAACAGGAAACACAAGTGACATTAGAGAATTATCCCAGCTGAGGTTATTAGTGGTATTCCACAAGTGTACATACTGGGGAGACTTCTTTTTGGATTTTTCTTTTCAGGCATAAATGTGGGAAATGACTATCTATGGTTTACTAAATGTACTGATGAAGACATGCTGGGTAATATAATTATGGTTTACTAAATGTACTGGTTTACTAAATGTACCAATGATGGCATGCTGGGTAATATAATTATTTCCGTAAAAGATTATTCTGTCTGCAGGTAACACATGGGTGGTCAATAGTAAATAACTCACCTTTAATCAATAAATGGAACATCCTGAGACTTAGTAAAAAAGGACGTAAGACATGACCACAAAATAAATATGAAAACTAAGACAATCACTACAAATCCAGAGACAATAGTAGGCAACAATTTACAGTCTGACCAGTGTGCATCTATCAACATTTGGAAGGCATATTATGTAGGCCATCTAATTTTAAAGGACATGTCCAGTCAACTGAGGGAGATCACTGTAACACTTTGTACCTCACTGACTCAGCACATTACTACATTAGTGCTTACTGTAAAACCTTTCAATAAGCCAAATTAAAGAACTTAAAAAAGCACAGTTACTTGAAAAATCACAGGGATGGAAAATGAAGTACTCAGAAAGACTATGGTAGCAGTAATTAGGTTCCATTTCTTACAGATTACTTAGATGTGATGTGACCTATGCCTGGCCTATAAATAAATGTCTAATCTACAACTATTTGAATGTCTATGTTTGGAATGCACTGTTGGTAGAGCTAACACTGAATTATGGAACCTAATACTTAAAGGACAATTATGTCCTAAGCACAATATTATCTTTCTCCAGAGTATATTTCTCTCCACAGAGTGTGATCCCCATACTTTTACAGATTAAGATGTGACTTAATTTCTTCCCCTCAGTGACATTTCTTTTGTAATTGACCTCCTCAGCCCACACCATGTTGGGCCTGAAAGGGATCTAGTGTCTCCCTTGCTGTTGTAAGAGTTTGCCTGTCACATGTGAAATACTCTGTCAAGAAATACAAAGACAGCAATGTAACACTAAGTTTTTTTTTTTTGTTATTTCACACACAATAAGGTCATAAAGCTATTAAGGCAAAACATTCACAACTTTATATTTATGCTGGCATACAAAGCTGCATTATTTCCTTCCTTGGGGCCATAAAGCTAATTAAGCCTTTTGTGTTCTGAAGGTGAACAACTTGGATAACCACTGATAGCAACTTCATTGTTGTTGTGTCTTTCGGCTTTTCCTGGTTAGGAGTCGCCACAGCGGCACTCCAGTCCGCTAATGATTGGCAGTAGATTTTTACATGCCGAGTTGCCAGCCCTGACGCACAACCTAAAATGAAGGTACGCCCATTCACGCATGTCTCCACACAGAAGACGCTCTAGCTGAGAATAGAACAGGACAACGTCTTACTGTGAGGCGACAACGCTACCGCAGCACCACCAGGATAGCAACTTCATTAATTTGTTGAAAATTGCAAGAGAGGAAATATGATACACTGGCTGACCCAAGGAAGGTCGACGGAACAAAATTTTACTTTTTAAAAAGACCATGCTATCTCAATTATTTCTTTTATCCTTTTGCACATTTTATAGCTTGTGTAATGCATATGAAGGAAAGAAATATGCAAGTGTCACTACAAAACACCCCTGCCGTTTTTAGTGAGGATTCTCAAACCTGACAGTATTTCTCACTACTTCCATTTAACGTGAAGGGTACTAGGATCTGATAGGACTGACTAGCGCATTGTAATCTTAGCAGGTATGGCAACCACAAAATGCATTATGGGCAAGCATTCCAAAATAACAAGATAATGTCAGCATGTCTTCCCCTCAATACAGAATTCAGGATTAGGAAAAATTCAATTAATAAATGGTTGATGTGCTAATGACGGGTTTGGATTGTGTAGAATATCATGGTAGGAAAAAAAAATTTTTTTTCAGTTCCAGCTCATAGTTGTCCTTTAAAATGAATATTAATAATATTCAAAAATATTAACTACATTAAACGTAACTTTCCTAGATCATGGAAAAAACTTCTGCTTAATATCAGGTCAGACAGCCTTGAGATATATATATATATATATATATATATACACATGCATATAACTAAATATCACAAAGATAATGTATCTGGAAAAATTCCGTCAATGAAATTACAACAGAAAGTTTAGAAGAAAACAAGTAAAAACAGCTTATTAAATATCCTGCTCATGGCTGCAGTAGAACAGCACATTCTACAGAGGTACAGCCAGAGTGAAAGATGAGGAAAAATGTCAAACAGCAGTGTTGTGCACACCTCCATGATGCTCTGTATGAGCACATAACAGAAGTAGTAAGAATACAGTTTGTGTGGAAGCCTTAAATAGCCATTAACTAGGTGTGCTTTTCTATTCTTTGACCAAATTAAAGGGTGGAAATAGGAATACAGGAATGTGTTGAAAAAGGAGGGGAGCAAGCAAAGGGGGGAACATAAAGTTGAAAACCTAAGGAAAGAGCAAGATGGAGGTTGGGAAAGTGAGGTAAAATATATTTGGGGGTGCACAAATTACACGTATCTATACATCTATCTATAGCTACAGCTGTACATTCCTGTTTGCTGATGACACAGCTATTAAGGCTCACACTCAGCAAGAACTTCAGTCACTCATGACTTACTTTGTTGATGCATGTATAGAATTTGGCCTAACTATTAGTTTAAAGAAGACCCAGGGGATAGACCAAAATGTGGCCACTGAGGCATCAATCATGGTGAGCAACTATGAGCTGGAGGATGTCCATGAGTTTGTGTATTTAGTTTTTATAATCTCTGACAACTTGTCGCTTGATAGCAAGATCAACAAGTGCATTGCAAAAGCTGTCACATTGTTTTCCAGGCTGACAAATAGAGTCTGGGCTAATAATAAGCTCACTGTGCACACCAAGGTGCAGGTTACACAGCTTGTGTTGTGAGCACATCACTGTATACCAGTGAAACATGGACTGATAAGCTCACTGTGCACTCCAAGGTGCAGGTTTACACAGCCTGTGTTTTGAGCACATCACTGTATACCAGTGAAACATGGACTGATAATAAGCTCACTGTGCACTCCAAGGTGCAGGTTTACACAGCCTGTGTTTTGAGCACATCACTGTATACCAGTGAAACATGGACTGATAATAAGCTCACTGTGCACTCCAAGGTGCAGGTTTACACAGCCTGTGTTTTGAGCACATCACTGTATACCAGTGAAACATGGACTGATAATAAGCTCACTGTGCACTCCAAGGTGTAGCTTTACACAGCCTGTGTTTTGAGCACATCACTGTATACCAGTGAAACATGGACTGATAATAAGCTCACTCTGCACACCAAAGTGCAGGTTACACAGCTGGTGTTGTGAGCACATCACTGTATACCAGTGAAACATGGACTGATAATAAGCTCACTGTGCACACCAAGGTGCAGGTTACACAGCCTGTGTTTTGAGCACATCACTGTATGCCAGTGAAACATGGACTGATAATAAGCTCACTGTGCACACCAAGGTGTAGCTTTACACAGCCTGTGTTTTGAGCACATCACTGTATACCAGTGAAACATGGACTGATAATAAGCTCACTGTGCACTCCAAGGTGCAGGTTTACACAGCCTGTGTTTTGAGCACATCACTGTGTACCAGTGAAACATGGACTGATAATAAGCTCACTGTGCACACCAAGGTGCAGGTTACACAGCCTGTGTTTTGAGCACATCACATGGACTGATAATAAGCTCACTGTGCACACCAAGGTGCAGGTTTACACAGCCTGTGTTGTGAGCACATCACTGTATACCAGTGAAACATGTACTGATAATAAGCTCACTGTGCACACCAAGGTGCAGGTTTACACTGCCTGTGGTTTGAGCACATCACTGTATACCATGAAACATGGACTGATAATAAGCTCACTGTGCACACCAAGGTGCAGCTTTACACAGCCTGTGTTTTGAGCACATCACTGTATACCAGTGAAACATGGACTGATAATAAGCTCACTGTGCACACCAAGGTGCAGGTTTACACAGCCTGTGTTTTGAGCACATCACTGTATACCAGTGAAACATGGACTGATAATAAGCTCACTGTACACACCAAGGTGCAGCTTTACACAGCCTGTGTTTTGAGCACATCACTGTATACCAGTGAAACATGGACTGATAATAAGCTCACTGTGCACACCAAGGTGCAGCTTTACACAGCCTGTGTTTTGAGCACATTACTGTATACCAGTGAAACATGGACTGATAATAAGCTCACTGTGCACACCAAGGTGCAGGTTTACACAGCCTGTGTTTTGAGCACATAACTGTATACCAGTGAAACATGGACTGATAATAAGCTCACTGTGCACACCAAGGTGCAGGTTTACACAGCCTGTGTTTTGAGCACATTACTGTATTCCAGTGAAACATGGACTGATAATAAGCTCACTGTGCACACAAAGGTGCAGCTTTACACAGCCTGTGTTTTGAGCACATCACTGTATACCAGTGAAACATGGACTGATAATAAGCTCACTGTGCACACCAAGGTGCAGGTTACACAGCCTGTGTTTTGAGCACATTACTGTATACCAGTGAAACATGGACTGATAATAACCTCACTGTGCACACCAAGGTGTAGCTTTACACAGCCTGTGTTTTGAGCACATCACTGTGTACCAGTGAAACATGGACTGATAATAAGCTCACTGTACACACCAAGGTGCAGCTTTACACAACCTGTGTTTTGAGCACATCACTGTATACCAGTGAAACATGGACTGATAATAAGCTCACTGTGCACACCAAGGTGCAGGTTTACACAGCCTGTGTTTTGAACACATCACTGTATACCAGTGAAACATGGACTGATAATAAGCTCACTGTGCACACCAAGGTGCAGGTTTACACAGCCTGTGTTTTGAACACATCACTGTATACCAGTGAAACATGGACTGATAATAAGCTCACTGTGCACACCAAGGTGCAGGTTTACACTGCCTGTGGTTTGAGCACATCACTGTATACCAGTGAAACATGGACTGATAATAAACTCACTGTGCACACCAAGGTGCAGGTTTACACTGCCTGTGGTTTGAGCACATCACTGTATACCAGTGAAACATGGACTGATAATAAGCTCACTGTGCACACCAAGGTGCAGCTTTACACAGCCTGTGTTTTGAGCACATCACTGTATACCAGTGAAACATGGACTGATAATAAGCTCACTGTGCACACCAAGGTGCAGGTTTACACAGCCAGTGTTTTGAGCACATCACTGTATACCAGTGAAACATGGACTGATAATAAGCTCACTGTGCACACCAAGGTGCAGGTTTACACTGCCTGTGGTTTGAGCACATCACTGTATACCAGTGAAACAAGGACTGATAATAAGCTCACTGTGCACACCAAGGTGCAGGTTTACACAGCCTGTGTTTTGAGCACATTACTGTATACCAGTGAAACATGGACTGATAATAAGCTCACTGTGCACACCAAGGTGCAGCTTTACACAGCCTGTGTTTTGAGCACATCACTGTATACCAGTGAAACATGGACTGATAATACGCTCACTGTACACACCAAGGTGCAGCTTTACACAGCCTGTGTTTTGAGCACATCACTGCATACCAGTGAAACATGTACTGATAATAAGCTCACTGTGCACTCCAAGGTGCAGGTTTACACAGCCTGTGTTTTGAGCACATCACTGTGTACCAGTGAAACATGGACTGATAATAAGCTCACTGTACACACCAAGGTGTAGCTTTACACAGCCTGTGTTTTGAGCACATCACTGTATACCAGTGAAACATGGACTGATAATAAGCTCACTGTGCACACCAAGGTGCAGGTTTACACAGCCTGTGTTTTGAACACATCACTGTATACCAGTGAAACATGGACTGATAATAAGCTCACTGTGCACACCAAGGTGCAGGTTACACAGCCTGTGTTGTGAGCATATCACTGTATACCAGTGAAACATGGACTGATAATAAGCTCACTGTGCACAGCAAGGTGCAGGTTTACACAGCTTGTGTTGTGAGCACATCACTGTATACCAGTGAAACATGGACTGATAATAAGCTCACTATGTACACCAAGGTGCAGGGTTACACAGCTTGTGTTGTGAGCACATCACTGTATACCAGTGAAACATGGACTGATAATAAGCTCACTGTGCACTCCAAGGTGCAGGTTTACACAGCCTGTGTTTTGAGCACATCACTGTATACCAGTGAAACATGGACTGATAATAAGCTCACTGTGCACTCCAAGGTGCAGGTTTACACAGCCTGTGTTTTGAGCACATAACTGTATACCAGTGAAACATGGACTGATAATAAGCTCACTGTGCACACCAAGGTGCAGCTTTACACAGCCTGTGTTGTGAGCACATCACTGCATACCTGTGAAACATGGACTGATAATAAGCTCACTGTGCACACCAAGGTGCAGCTTTACACAGCTTGTGTTTTGAGCACATCACTGTGTACCAGTGAAACATGGACTGATAATAAGCTCACTGTACACACCAAGGTGTAGCTTTACACAACCTGTGTTTTAAGCACATTACTGTATACCAGTGAAACATGGATTGATAATAAGCTCACTGTGCACTCCAAGGTGCAGGTTTACACAGCCTGTGTTTTGAGCACATCACTGTATACCAGTGAAACATGGACTGATAATAAGCTCACTGTGCACACCAAGGTGCAGGTTTACACAGCATGTGTTTTGGGCACATCACTGTGTACCAGTGAAACATGGACTGATAATAAGCTCACTGTGCACACCAAGGTGCAGGTTACACAGCCTGTGTTTTGAGCACATCACTGTATACCAGTGAAACATGGACTGATAATAAGCTCACTGTGCACTCCAAGGTGCAGGTTTACACAGCCGGTGTTTTGAACACATTACTGTATACCAGTGAAACATGGATTGATAATAAGCTCACTGTACACACCAAGGTGCAGGTTTACACAGCCTCTGTTTTGAGCACATCACTGTATACCCGTGAAACATGGACTGATAATAAGCTCACTGTACACACCAAGGTGCAGGGTTACACAGCCTGTGTTTTGAGCACATCAATGTATGCCAGTGAAACATGGACTGATAAAGTCAGTTACACAGTGATTTACACATACTGTATCCAGTGAACAGGT
The DNA here is from genome assembly GCF_019279795.1 of Protopterus annectens. NCBI lineage: Eukaryota > Metazoa > Chordata > Ceratodontiformes > Protopteridae > Protopterus > Protopterus annectens. The sequence goes on from NC_056726.1 coordinate 1,525,364,829, forward strand.
GAATAAACACGCTGTTAAAAAATCACTGTCACACCAGTGATTTTTCACATACTGTTGTGACACATACTGAGTAACAGACTGATAAAGTCACTGTCACACCTTTTGAACACGCTTAGTGCACATACAATAAACATGACTGATATAAGCCTTACAACCAAGTGGTTTACACACCCGTGTTTGAACAGTCATTAACCAGTAAAATGTGTTAGCTCACTGTACACACATGGTTGCACTTACAACCGGTTCAGACATATGATAGCCATTGCAACCAGTGTTTATGTCACAGTCAGTACACGCTGTGTTACATCACTGTTATAGTCAACATGGCAAAAGTGGTCACACCAGGTGGGTTACACGTTTGACAGACTGTGTAATAGCACATGCACTGATACAAAATCATGGACAAGTCATTACACCTGTGTTTTAAACATGCCCGTATAACTCACTGACTACCAAAGGGCACTGTGCACCCTGTTGCATTCACACCGTGCAATTACTATACCGTAACAGGATTTTTAAACTCACTGTAACCAAGGCAGGTTAACCACTGTAGCACACAAGTCCGTGAACGGCTGAGAATAACTCCTGTGAACAGGTGAGTAACACACTGTTCGAATCAGTAACCTGACTGGACATCATGTACTGTGCACACAGGTGTTAAGCCACTGTGTACACCGAGTCATTTCATACTGGTTTTTGGGACACACGTAAATACAGGCTGTATACACTCTGATCCAAGGAGTTTACAGCTTGTATACCGTAACAGGGCAAATAACTCTTACCAAGCCTTAACCATAGATTTCTCATAGCAACAGTGAACATGGACTGTATAACTCACTGGCACCAAAGGTTACAGTTGTGTTTTTGACATCACTGTTACCATGAAACATGGCTGATAATAAGCTCACTGTACACCGGGCTTTAAAAATGGTTTTAAGCCATTTGTTAACCTGAAACATGGACTGATAATAAGCCTGCACATATTACGCCGTGTTGCATCACGTGTCATGAAACATGACTGATAATAACCACTGTGCCACAACTGGTACACATGTGTTCATGACTAGGGCGTGAACCAACTTATAAGGAAATTTGGGCATAAGCATCACACAGGTCAGGTAACCCCCTCGTTAACAAGTGATCTAGTGATGTGGACTATATAAACTTCAACCATGGCATTAACCCTGAACATAGGTTCAATTACCCTGTGACAAATTTTTCCCTGTACCCATTTAATTCCCCTTGTATCCTTACTGGTTTAAACCCCTTTTAGTTACAAGAATGACTGAACAAGTTCCTAGACCCATATGAGCAATTCCCTGAAAGGTCAATTGACTCTGTAACTGGACTGGGATTTTTCCTAGGCCCTGGTTAGAAATTGTACCCCATGTCCAATTTAGGCTTTGGAACCCGATTTGGTTCTGAGGTGCAGTTCTAACCGGGTTGACATTGCCTGAACCACAGTCACTCTAAGAGTCTATGCAACGGACTGGAGTTTCTAACTGGCACATAGGATCTGTTTGACTGGACCTCTGGTGAGGACTTCCTCCAGGCTAGGTGTTTTAAGACACCAGGGTTTGGCTGATGGTAAGAAGTGACCTTTTAAAACCCTTGATATGGTGGTATAATGTTTTCTAGCCTTGCCATAGAAGAGAGATTGTTAACTTGGTCCCCAGTAATTTTTATGGATTACCATGTGGTAATTTTTCTGTTTTCCAGTGCATGAAATTTTGGGTTGTTGGGCTAGCTCTTCAGTTCTTTTAGAGGCCTTGGGCAGGATGCTTTGCTGAGATTATTTCAGTAGGTCGGCTTGAACCTGCTCCCTTTTTGGCCTTTTCAGAAGATTACACCAAAGGGCCCAGGTGTTTTTTTCCCGAATGGGATATTGGTGGAATTTTCATGTGGTTTGTCCAAGCAGTTGCACTGAAGTAGCTGGGCTTTTTAACCAGCTTGGTTTTTGATTTGGATGTTTGGAAGCTTTTTGGCCAGTGCTTTTAATATCACCAAATTGCTTTTGAAAAGTAAAGAGGATCCCCTCATTTAATTGTTATGTTTGGGTCCATAATTTCCAGCTTTCAGTTGCTTGGTTTAGATTGCAACCGTGGGCTAATTTTGGCTTTTAAACCCATTTGGGATTTTTCCAGGGTTATCGGTTAGTTGAGCTTTTTTTGCATGCGTGTCTGGTTCAGGGCCCTGAGGTTTGTGGGGGGGTTTACGAGCCACTGAGAGTCACTTGGTTCCAGTCCTTTTGGGTCGTAATTTTCCTAATGAGAGACAGTGTTTGTCTTGACGTTTAGTTTTGGACTACCTTGGCCGTCTACCAGTTTCTAACATTTGTGTAACTTATGTGAGCTTTTATTTGCCGTGGGTTTTTAAGCTGCAGGGGCCTTTTGGGTTTGCTCTATCATGTTGGTAGCGTTTCCTTTTGATGTGTTGGGCTGCCTTGAACAATCTGCGGAGGTGGGTGGTTTTTTTGGATTATGATCCATGGTCCTTTTTTAAGTTTTTAAATTCTGCATCGGCATTGGCAAGGCTCAGGTTCCACACCTTTGGGGTTTTCGTTTTTGGAGTTTTCGTCAATGGTTAAGTAGAGTGAACATATTTTGTTTACAGCAGGATCATTTGGGACATGGGCCCTTGGTACATTGTAGTTGTTTTCCGTGGGGTCCACGTTTTGAGCATTTGGTTAATTCTGGATCATTCCAAGGGGAGAGTATGGGCTTACAAAGTTGGGGGGTTTAAACCCAGGCCTTTTAGGATTTAACCCGTGTGAATTGGGTTGAGGGTTTCAGCTATTTGGAAGGCAGTGTTCCCCGTGATTGCCTGTAATTCTATGCTGCCAAATGAGGGCCTTTTTGCTAAATGAATCCCTTTTGGTTAGTCCAGTGTCACTCTGTAAGTAAATGCTGATATTAAAATTTAACCGGTGCAGTTACAGCCGTTTAGCCATCTGTTCATGAGAAAGCTGATAATAGCTATGTGACTCAATTTCAGGTTACGACCTTTTTGCAGTCCGGTTTGCAGGGAAAAGCTGGTATAACTCACTGTATCCAGGAGTTTACCGTGTCTTTGGAGTCGTATACCAGTGAAATGCTGATAATACCATGTGCAACCGTGGCTGTTAAAATCCATTGTGAGCCAGGACTGTAACCAAATGACTGTAACAAGTCCGTGCAATGAGTTTTACACTTTTGAGCAACGTGTACAGTAAACAGACTGTTAAAATACTTGCCCCGGAGTTACACAACTGGGTTTTTAGCACATCACTGTATACCAGTGTGGACTGACATAGTACTGTGCCCAGGTGAGGTTTACACTGCTGGTTTTACCATCTGTTACAGGAAATTGACTATTGCTCATTTACCAGGTGCGTTTCACATCCTGTTTGACCCTTCAGTGAACAGACTGTACAATCACTGTACACCCGGGAAAGGTTTAAAAACTCTTTTTCACACAGGTAATTACGCCTTAGCCACGTGCATACCAGGAATTGACACAACTGTTGTGCACATCAAGTCACGTAAAATGGTTTACACATCACTTGTATACCAGGCAGGTAAAACCAGTGATGGCACAAAGTCACGTGCAACCTGGTATACAATCACTGTGATACCAGTGATGGTTAAAATGTTTTAACACAAGTCACGTGAAACTGGTTTACAATCACTGTATACCTGAACAACTGTATAGCACTGTACCAAAACAGGTAAAACTTTGGCACATCAATATACACAGGTGTAATAAGCCACTGTTGGCACAATGTATACCACTGTGACGCAATCACATCTGTGCACAATGGGCAGTAAACAGCCTGTTTAACAAGTCACTGTAACCGTGAGGATAAACCAGTGAACATCACTGTATACCAGCTGGTGACAAGTACTGTTACCAGTGATGACTTACACTCACTGTGATACCAGTGAATACATAGCTGTATTTTGCATCACTGTTACCCTGGGCATGGACACAACTGTTTGGCACAATGGTTACACTGAAATGACAAAATTACCAGTGAACAGGACTTTTAAACCCCCTGATTTTGGGACTAAAGCCTGTGAAAGGACAATAACCACTGGAACAGGCAATTACACTGTTACACAATGGATAAAGCCGTGTTTAGCACACGTGCATACAGTGAACTGGATGACAAATCACTGTTACCAATGATAAAGCCGTGTTTAGCACATCCTGAACCAGGTCAGGCTGTTAACTCACTGTACCAAAACAGTTAACAGTGTGGTGCACATCACTGTACACGTAAACGGTTATAAGCCTCACTGTGCACTCATGATCAGAAATTGGCACATCAAGTACGTGAACAGGCTGTTACAATCACTGTGCACACCAAGGTCAGGTTTACAGCCTTGTTGACAACCCCTGTATACCAGGAACATGGTGAAATACTTTGACCCAGTGCAGTTAACGCCTTGTTTAGCATCACTGTATACCAGTGTACACGACTGATTGACTCACTGCATCCAAGATCGCTTAAAACTATGAGCACTCCGTAAGTGAACGGGTTTTGTCACGTCACTGTCGGTTAACAGCTTTAGCCACTGCAACCATGAGCAGGTTATAATTAGCTCACTGTCAACCAGGTGCAGTTTAACCCCGTTAACACCAGGACACCGGTTGACACATGAATACAAACAGGGTAAAGCTTTGAGCACTGTCGTTAACAGCTGTTTTGCCCTGTGATAGGTAAGGCTACAGCCAGGGTTTTCCAAGTAGGTTTACACCATGTTAAAAACTGCCGTTAAAATCTTTAATCCTTTACACTGGTTTTAATTCTTCTCCTTTCCCCGTTCCAAGAAAACGTCAACAGGTCCCTTCACCCTTTTTGAGTAAAGCTCCCTAATGGTTGGATTTTTAAAAGGATTTCAATCTGCCTGGCACCATTTTGTTGAACCCTTAAGGCATGCCCCTATTGACAGGCCCAGTTCAGGTTCACTGGCCGGTTGGCACTTTCCCTTTACGTACGTATAAGCTACGGCCCAGGTCGGTTAGCCTTTGCCCTCTTGTAATTTTGGGGTTGCTAAAGCCACGGTTTTACCATTTCAACCTCATATATGGCTTGAAAAGTAAGGGGGCTCCTAACAGATGGGATTTTCAGTTAGGGCCAGATATTTCCACTGGATTTCAAGGGGATTGTCAAGGGTTTAAGGTTTAACCTTGGTTGTTTTACAAGTTGGCCAAGTGCTTAACCCTTTGATGAGGCGGGTCTTACCTGGTTTAGCCCTTTCAGTTTGGACGTTGAGTCCTTTTCAAGTACTGGACCTGTGGGCCCAGCTGTACTCCATTTAAAACTGACTGAACATAACCATGTGGGTTTTCCCTAGTTGTGAACCCATATACGGCCATGACATGTTTTGCATTGGCAGGTGTTTCCCAGAAGTGTTAACCCCCGGCATGCTTTGCTGTTAATTGTAACCTTTAGGTTGGAACTTTGGCCATTGGGACCTGACATTTAAAATCCCTTTGACCAGGTGCCCCTTTTCAAGGCCCCTTTTTAGATCTTTGTCCAGTAAACAACTTTGGGCATGTTTTTCCCGCCTGGTTTAAATTCCGTCTAATGAATATGTTAAAGGGTCGCACCAGGGACTTTTTAGCTGGTCACGGCCACCCTTAGTTGTGTTTTGATATTGCATGTCAACCCTGGGATACGTGTTCAGTGACCTTAACTTTGCAGTGGGATTTAGGTGTGAACAGCGTAACTTGCCTGGTTTTCTTTAAAAGTAACTGGTGTGAGCGATTCGTGAACATTTTGTAAACTTCTGAGTCCATTCTTATAAGGAAGTTGATTTTCATACCAGACAGTTCCCCCAGTGGTTTGTTTTGGGGAACAAGGGGAAGACCTTTGCACTTGGGTATTCCACAGCTGGTTGAGACCACTGTATAGTGTAACGGATGAAAGTCCTGTCTCGAGCGACGGGTTATTTAGTCTGTGCCAAAGGAAATGTTCACACATTTAGTTTCCTGCAGTAGGTTTTGGCCCCTTTAAGGACTGGTGAAAGTCACTGTTTGGATCCCAGGTGGGTTTGGGTTGGAAACTGTATACGTGAAATACTATGCTCACTTGCAAAGGTGTTTCTAAACTTTCTGGAAAATGTATACCAGTGAATATGCCCTTAAAGTCTGTGCACACAAGTGCAGTTACAGCTTTTTAGCTCACTGTTACCTCAACATGATGTAAAAGCTTGTGCACACAAGGTCCGTTAACAGCTGGTTTTAGACTCACTGTAACCATGAATGGCTGGTAATAAGCCTGTGCAAAGGGTTTACCACCTGTTTTAGGACTGCTTTAAACCCGTGAACTGGTGAAAGGGTCACTGTGCTTTTAGTTTCACGGTGTTTGCACATCACTGATCAGTGAAACATGGACTGATAATAAGCTCACTGTCACCAAGGTGCAGGTTTACACAGCCTGTGTTTGGAAAATCACTGTATCCGTGAAACATGGACTGATAATAGCCTGTGCACACCAAGGTGCAGGTTTACACAGCCTGGTTTTGAGCACATCACTGTATACCGTGAAACATGGATGATAATAAGCTCATGTTCCAAGGTGCATTTTCACGCTTTTTAGCACATCACTGTATACCAGTGAAACATGGACTGATAATAAGCTCCTGGCCAAAGTGCAGGTTCACAGCCTGTGTTTTGAGCACATCACTGTATCGAACAACTGAAAGTTTAAAACAGGAGGTGAAGCTTTGTCACAGCCTTTGAGTCTGTATACCAGTGAAACATGGACTGATAATAAGCTCACTGTGCAACCCAAAGTGCAGGTTTACACAGCCTGTGTTTTGAGCACATCACTGTATACCAGTGAAACATGGCTGATAATAAGCTCATGTGAACCAAGGGCAGTTTACACAGCCTGTGTTTTGAGCACATCACTGTATACCAGTGAAACATGGACTGATAATAAGCTCACTGTGAAAATGGATGTTAGCCTGTGTTTTGAGCACATCATATACCAGTGAAACAGGCTGATAATAAGCTCATGTGCACACCAAGGTGCAGTTACACAGCCTGTGTTTTGAGCACATCACTGTCCAGTACAAGGCTATAACTCACTGTGCACACCAAGGGCAGGTTCACACCTGTTTTGAGCACATCCTGTACCAGTGAAACATGGACTGATAAAAGTCACTGTGCACACCAAGGTGATTACACAGCCTGTGTTTTAGCACATCACTGCCAGTGAAACAGGACTGATAATAACTCACTGTGCACACCAAGGTGCATTACACAGCCTGTGTTTTGAGCACATCACTGTATACCAGTGAAACATGGACTGATAATAAGCTCACTGTGACAAAAGGTCACTGCACCTGTTCACATCACTGTATACCAGTGAAACATGGACTGATAATAAGCTCACTGTGCACAAAGGAGTTACACAGCCTGTGTTTTGAGCACATCACTGTATACCAGTGAAACAGGTGATAATAACCTGTCAACCAAGGTGAGTTACACAGCCTGTGGAGCACATCCTGTTACCAGTGAAACATGGACTATAATAAGCTCACTGTGCACACCAAGGTCGCTTACCAGCCTGTTTTGCACATCCTGTTGTGAAACAGCTGAAATAAGCCACTGGCACAGGTGCAGTTTACACAGCCTTTGAGCACATCACTGTATACCAGTGAAACAGGACTGATAATAAGCTCACTGTGCACACCAAGGAGGTTACCCCTTTTTGCACATCACTGTATACCAGTGAAACATGGACTGATAATAAGCTCACTGTGCAACCAAGGTGTTACACACCGTGTTTTGAGCCCCTTATACCAGTGAAACAGGACTGATAATAACCACTGACACAAGGTGCATTCACACTGTGTAGCAATCACTGTAACCAGTGAAACATGGACGATAATAAGCTCACTGGCAACCAAGGTGATTAACAGCCTGTGAGCACATATATACCAGTGAATGGTGATAATAACTCTTGCCATCCAAGGTGCATTTACAAGCCTGTGTTTTGAGCACATCACTGTTACCTGAAACATGGACTGATAAAATCACTGTGCACAAACAGGATACAGCCTGTGTTTTGAGCACATCACTGTACTAACACTGATAATAAGCTCACTGTGCAACCAGTGAACAGGGGCTTTAATAGCTACTGTTCCCAGACAACTTAAAGCCTGTGAAGGCACGATAAAAGCCCCTTACATACTGATTACCACTGTGAAAGGCCCCTTAACCGTGTGACACATCAAAGTCCGTGAACAGCTGATTTAGCACACCCGTTCAGAACTTAACCGTGTGACCAAACATTTCCTGTGAAAAATGATTTAACCACGTGCATGGTGCACATAACCCTGTGAAAGGACTATTAACCACTGGTGAGTCAGTACACCGTGCATGGACAATTAAAACCCCGTGAAATGCACATATTAACCACTGTGACAAATACTTACGCACAAGGCGGTTTACCACACTGTTTTAAATCATGTATACCGAACTGGGGAAAAACCCCCTTTTCCAACGGTTAACCCTTTTTACAATAGTATACGGAAACTGGGTATAACCCCTGTAAACCCAACGGTTTTCACATGGTTTAAATCACTGTTACCAAAAAAAAGGGTATAACCCCTGTAAACCCAAGGCAGTTAAAAGCCTGTTTTAGCACATCACTGTTACCAAAGGCGGTTATAACCCCTGTAAACCCAAGGCGGTAAAAGCCTTTTAAAACAATCACTATAAACAGGGTGATAAAGCTTGTGCAACAGGGTTTAAAAGCCTTTTAAAACCCTTTCCCAAAAAGGCTGATTATAAGCCTTGCAACCAATGAATTTTAAAAGCCTGTTTAAATCAGTTACGAACATGGGAATAACCCGTAAAAGGCTTTAACCCTTTTTTGACAATCAGTTACGGAAACCTGGGAATAACTCACTGTGAAAAATGATTTAACCCTGTGCAACATTTCCAGGAAACAGGCTGTTAAGCTCTTTTGACAGGGGTAAACCCTGTGTTTAGTCACTGTCAACCAGGAGTAAAACCTTGTACAGGGGTAAACCCTGTGTTTAAAAACCTTTCACCATGAAGGTTAAAGCTCACTGTGAACCAAAAAATTTAAAGGTTTTAACCACTGTAAACCCGTGAAACAGGCCCGTTAAGCCTCACTGTATACCAAGGTGGGGGTAAACCCGTCCCCCAGGTTCAGGAAAAAGGCCCGTTAAACTCATGTTACCAGGGATTTACCTTTTGAAACACAGTAAACAGGCTGTTAACTCCTGTAACCAAAGGTTTTCAATTTTTGAGCACTAGTAAAAAACTGGTTTAAAAACCCGTCCCCAACTGGTTACAAAATTTTTTAGCACATAAGTTACAAACCCGGTGAATAAGCTTGTAACCAGTCGTTTAAAAGCCTTTTTGAACATCAGTTACCAGAAGGTGAAAACTGTTGAAAAAGCGTAAACAATGGTTACACAGTCATTTCACACCGGTGGACAACTTATGTGCACCAGGTGATAACAGCCTGTGTTTAGCAATTCACAACCAGTGTTACAACTTATTGGCACCAGGTGACAAGTGGTTAACAAGACGTAACCTGGTGATAACTCACTGTGACAAACCCGGTTACAGGTTTGGGACAAAGTCCCGTAACAGATGTATAAACCACCTGTAAAATGGTTTTTAAAAGTTTGGCACATAAGTCCAGTGACACGGTGTTAAACCACCTGTCAAAATGATTTTTAAAACTTGTTTACACCAACCCGTGAAACAGCTGGTTAATACTAACCGAAAAGGGGATAACAAGCCCTTTTTTCACCTGTCCAGGTTACACAGCCCGGTTAGCACTCACACCAAGTGCAGGTTTAAAAGCCCCCTTTTTTTTCACACCAACCCGTTAAACAGGCCCGTTAGCTCACTTAACCAGGGCAGGACTTTGCCACACCAACAGGAAAAGCCCGTTTAGCCATCACCGTCAGTTTACACAGCCCGTGTTTTAGGCCCCACGTTTCAGGTTTTTTGAAATCACTTCAAAATGGAAAAAAGCTTTCACCATGCGGTTTCCCCCTGTGTTTTAGAAATCATGTTCATAAACTGGAGTAAAAGGTCTTTTGGGACACCGGTAAATTTACCAAACCTTTTGAACATGGAACCTAAACAGGGAAAATCACTGTGCAAAAAGGTTACAACCCGTTAGCACTCACATCCCGTAAACATGGTAAAAGTACTTTCCAGTGCAACCTGTTTTAGCCCCATGTAACCGTGAAACAGGTTTATAAAACCCCTTTACACCAGGTACAACCTGTTTTAGCCCCATGTAACCGTGAAACAGGTTTATAAAACCCCTGTTACCCAGGGGGACAACCTGTTTGGCACACCTTTTGTAAAAGGCTGATTAAACCAAGTTCCAGTGATTTACCATTTTGGCACCATTTACAAACCGGTAATTTTCTCACTGTACCAAAGGGGGTTTCAACCCTTTTTTGAACCCAAGTCCCCTCAAACCGGTAATTTTCTCACTGTACCAAAGGGTTTTCAACCCTTTTTTGACACATCCCTTTTAAAATGGTGAAACCCCTGTAACCAATGACTTTAAAGCCTGGTTTGACAATTTAACCGTGTGACCATAATAAAACTGTGAACCGGTGTTACAAGCCTGTACCAATCAGTATACCAAACTGATGTATAGCCAACACAATGATTTACAACCCCGGTTTTTACAAATTTAAAATAAAAACTGAAAAAATTTACACCCTGGGTTTTCAACCCCGTTTTAGAAATTTTTAAAATAAAAATGAAAAAGCCCCCAACCCCTGGTTTACACAGCCTGTGTTTTGAGCACATCACTGTATACCAGTGACACATGGACTGATAATAAGCTCACTGTGCACACCAAGGTGCAGGTTGCACAGCCTGTGTTTTGAGCACATCACTGTATACCAGTGAAACATGGACTGATAATAAGCTCACTGTGCACTCCAAGGTGCAGGTTACACAGCCTGTGTTTTGAGCACATCACTGTATACCAGTGAAACATGGACTGATAATAAGCTCACTGTGCACACCAAGGTGCAGGTTTACACAGCCTGTGTTTTGAGCACATCACTGTATACCAGTGAAACATGGACTGATAATAAGCTCACTGTGCACACCAAGGTGCAGGTTTACACAGCCTGTGTTTTGAGCACATCACTGTATACCAGTGAAACATGGACTGATAATAAGCTCACTGTGCACACCAAGGTGCAGGTTT
>NC_056726.1:1525383549-1525541049 GCF_019279795.1 Protopterus annectens
TCGGATCATGTGGCCCAGGCAGGTATGACCATAGCCCTTAGTAGCATCCTGCCTTCACCCAGAATGATACCACAATACAAGGATAAAATGATTGACTTCAACAATTGGCTAAGCTTATGGTGTCATTCAAAGGGGATCCAGTATCTATCTGCCTGGGATGACATGATTGACAGACCACGATGCTCTGCCAGAGATGGTCTGCACCTGTCGCCCCTTGGATTCAGGTTACTGGCTAAGGCTCTTGCCACCCCTATAGTGCCTTTTTTAGGCAAACTTCAAAGGACAAAACCACCACCGTAACAGGTACAAGCATGCAAAATCTGAAGGTAATGCTACTCAATGCTAGAAGTCTAAACCTCAAAATGCACTCTCTCGAGGCACTCCTAAAAATGGAGAACATTGATATCTGTACAGTAACTGAGACCTGGTTCAAGGCTCCAGAGAGCACCCCTGCAATACCAGGCTACAATTCTTACCACACTTTTCGGCCACCAAACCAGGACCGAAACACTAAAGGTGGAGGAGTGTCAATATTCACCAAGGATATTCACACCACCAGGCTAGTTGACCAACACAATGTGTCTGAAATTCTCCAAGTGCAACTAACACTAGGTAAGACTGCAATCCAAATTGTAGCTTGCTACAGATCCCCCACCATACCCCAAGATTCTCACTACACCTTTCTAAACATACTGGAAAATATTAAGATAGAACCAAACACCCTAATACTGGGTGATTTTAACTACCCTGCCATTAACTGGGAAAACTACTCATGTCCCAACACCTTTGCGCAATGGTTCTTGGAATTCATAAATTCCAATGCCCTGGAGCAACTAATCCATAGTCCCACCAGGGGCTCTAATATCCTAGACCTGGTCATTAATAACATGGGAAATCAATGCTCCATACCTATGGTCACCCCCTCGTTAGTCAGGTCTGACCATAAGCTAATCACCCTTAACATCCACATCCCACCCCCACCCCCCAGTAAAGAAACCACCATAAAAAACTTCTCCAACGCCAACTTCATGCTACTCAAGTCAGAAGTGACAAACTTTATGACACCCATGCAGACGGGAACTGAAAGTTCAACTGCTGAATCCTACACTAAAGCACTGTACGAGCACATCCACTCATGCATGAATCGTGCCATCCCAAATAGAACCAAAATGCTCTCATCCAAAAAAAGGAAGCCAATCTGGTGGTCCCCTGCCATAAACAAACTTTACAACAAAAGGAAGAAACTTTTGCAGAAAAGAGGAAAATCCCAGGATGCAAAAAACTCCCTTACTAGCCTCAGTAAGAAACTGAGATGCCTCATAAAATTCTCCAAAGCTAGTTACGAAAATAAAATTGGCAAAGATTCAAAGACAACCACAAAGCATTCTATAACTATGTCAAGAATCTAAATGGCAATGCTCAGATCTGCTCTGAGCTAAAACAGAATGGCATTAAATATACTGATCCATAGGATATTGCCAATATCCTGGCAGATCGATTCAGTGCCAACGTCACCCCCCTCTCACCCCCTAAATGGCCCATCTCAATACCGGAAGATTGCCAAATTCCAGTAATAACGGCCACACAGGTACAAAATGCACTCTCTAAAGCCAAGAATACAGCATCCATGGGACCAGATGACATCCCGGGCTGTGTAGTACATGAACTACAATATGAACTGGCACCTCACCTAAGTGTCATGTTTAATCATAGCCTCACCTCAGGTTTCGTGCCCATTGAGTGGCACAGAGCTACAGTTATCCCAATCCACAAGGGGGGATCCACCTTGGATCCCGGAAACTACCATCCCATCAGTCTGACAAGCCTTATCTGCAAGGCCATGGAGTGTATTATCATGGAACTTATAAACAAAGACATTGGCAACCTTCAAACACTGGACCCCACCCAGTTTGGGTTTGTGAAGGGCCGATCTTGTCTCCTGAACCTGATTGACTTCTTTGAATCAGTCTCCAGAGCCATGGACAAGGGTAAGGTGGTCCACACAGCCTATCTAGACCTTGCCAAGGCCTTTGACACCATCCCCCACTCTGGAATCATAGATAAACTTACTAAGTTGGGCATTAATCCCTATGTCACCCAATGGGTTGCTAAATGGCTTACTGATAGAACCCACACTGTAAAAGTAGCCGACTCCAAATTCAGCTCCAGATAAGTGACAAGTGGAGTACCTCATGGTTCAGTCCTGGGGCCGCTCTTGTTTGGCATCTAATTCTCTGAAGTACAGGTCAACACTAAGGGACTCAGGCTAACAAAGTTTGCAGATGACTGCAAACTGGGATCCATTATTGAATCCCCAAATGATGTGTATACTCTACAAAAGGGCCTTACAGAAACAGATGGATGCTTGGTGCCAGAGCCATGGGCTCAAGCTCAATGCCAAGAAATGTATTGTTATCCCCTTTGGGAAAAAACATATATCCATGAATTACCATATAGGTGGCAGTACACTAAACACAGAAAGTGTGATAAGAGACTTAGGGACACAGGTGGACAGTGGTCTCACCTTCGATAACCACATCGCCACAACAGTCAGGAAATCCTTCTATGTGGCACACCTCATCACGAAGGGCTTTTCATCCAGAAAAAAGGAGGTCATTGTCCCACTGTACTCATCCCTCATTAGACCCATTATAGAATACAACGCCCCATTTGGTATATACCTCTCAAGACATCTGCAACAACTGGAAAGGCCTCCAAAATACCTCACTAAAAGAATCACAGGCCTAAAGCAGATGCCCTACGCTGACCGCCTTAAAAAACTCCAGCTATACTCTGTCACATATCGTCTACTCAGAGGCGATCTCTGCTTAACATACAAGGCCATGTCAAACCCAGAGCTGTTGGACATGCTACACTTAAAGAAATCCCAATCCCTCAGAGCTACACGCTCCAGGGATCTAAACCTTGTCATTACAATAAACAAAACATGCTGGAGGGATAGGTTCCTGACCCAGAGACTCCCCAGACTCTGGAATAGATTGCCCATACATGTCAAGCAGAGTGCCTCTTTGGACCTCTTCAAGAGGAACCTTGACGATTGGATGGGAGAAAGGAAATTCACCCCAGGGATCACGTCAGTCGCCCTGCTAGACAGGGGTCCAGGAAAGTAAATAATGTGGGAAGAAATAGCCAGGGAATTGTTATGGCTAGGCTTGTATAGGCCCTAGGGCTGATAGCCTAGTACCAACCTATGAACCTATGTTGCTGTAATCTTGTTAGCTGCAAATAAAGAAGTTTTTCATCACCTGAGGCAGATGTGACTCGCTTGAATTTTTCTTCTGACATTTTGGTCCTTTGGACCGGAAACCTCTACGAAGATACGGATCAGACTGACAGAGAGACTGAAAAACCTGCGCAGGTGAGGGTTTCTCATCTTAAGATTCCCTCGACGGAAAGCCCTCTGACTGATTTGTCATTGGAAAGAGGCCGGCCGCTCTCTGATCCCTATCTGAGGGACGGTTTCCGAACCAAAAGGGGAAACAGAGTCTCATCTGGTTCAGGTAGGATGAAAACAATTTTCTTTTAATTTAATTTAACCTTGTCGACAGGGGTTTTATTTTTAGTTAAGGGTGGGTAGGAATAATTATTAAGATTATTTTGTTAGGATTACCTGTTATTTTGTTAGGATCCCCGTTAAGATAGCCCCATTTTGTAATAAGCCCTGTAAAAATAATGTTGATGCAGTCCAAAAATATACAGTCCTAAAAATAAGAAATGCAGTCCTAAAATATACAGTCCTAAAATAAGAAATCTAGGGAAACATGGGTTCAAGTCGCTGCAAGTGTGAGAGTGATGCCTGTTTAAATGTTGATGCTAAGTACATGAAAAGTTTAAACAAAAATAATGTTAAATTTTTGAAGAAGTGGAAGTTGAAATATGATTTTGATGGTACACTGAATAAGAATGCCTGTGCAAAACTGGTTAGAGATTTGAAAAGAGATGCAGGAACTAGAACTAAAAAGCAGAGACAATTGGGATTTCCCCAAGCACAAAAATGGTTAGAAGAAGCAAATAAATGAGCTATAAAAGAAAAACAGTGTCAGGAAAAACAAAAAAATAAATCAAAAGGGATCACTGGTGCCAAGTGGAAAAGTAGCTTTATTTTTAGATAAGGAGGATGAGCACACAGTTTGTGCAGTACAAAGGCAGGCAACCGCCCCACCGTATGGTGAAATTGCTGCTGCCATACCGGGGGAACCTCCTCAATATCAGTCTGAAGATGTGGGATCTGTACAGCAGGGTGGGTTATTAGCTGCTCAAGGAAATGTTGTGACCCCTCCAATTTACCCGCAAATTCCCGTAGTACCTAAAGTTGCTTTGCAACAGGTAGACCAACCTATGCAGTTAAGGTCAGGACCAGCAGGGCATGGACGTTGGGCTATTAAACTTTCTGACCATTCAGAAGCTCTTCCCTTAATATAAGTTGCAAACCCACAAGCAGGAGATGTTGGACAAGAACCAACTATTTTAGTTTATCGTCCCTGGGCTAGAGAGGATAGAAAACGAGCTACGGATGGTATCCCTCATCCCAAAGTTAATTTTCAAAAGTTTTCTGAGGACATAGTTGGTATGCGTTTAAGTTATCATCTAAATGGTTTAGAAGTAGAACAAGTAGTGCGACAAATCTTAGGTCCAGATTGGCACTTAGTTTGTGGTACTTGGATATGTAAGGCAGATGACGGCACTACATTAAAGCATAATTCTGGGGTGTTAGACACACGAGTCACTGATCTGTTAAAGAGAATTTCTGATAAGTGGCGTCCAAGAGCAGAATGGACAGTAATAAATCAGTGCATTCAAAATGATGATGAATCTGTAGATCATTATATTGTAAGATTGACAGAAGTGTTCAATAACCATTGTGGAATGATGATTCCGCAGGATCAGACTAATGATAGTCTGTATGAACAGCAATTGAAAAATGCTTTTCTTAAAGGTTGTAAGGCTCCGATAAGTAGTTTTATTACTAAGCACATGGTAGAACATGTAGACTGCAACCTTTGTTTGAATATGCACGGCATGCTAAGCGACATTTTAATCTAAAAAAGAAAAAGAAAAAGAAAGTACAAGTGTTAGCAGTAGGGGATGATGGTGGTATATTCTTATACAGGACCAAAGGGGGTAAGGGCACCGTGGTGGCATACAAAGATGTGGGGGCCTGAAATGGGACACGTTAAATGAACCGGGTGGACATTCAGCCTATAGGGAAAGGTTAAAACGTGGAGAATGTTTTAAATGCGGTAGACGTGGGCACTTCGCTGCTGACTATGAAGAGTGGCAACATCCCCCACAGCTTACGAACAAGGGCTCCGCATGACTATATGATAGTAAAGAAAGACGCCATCTTTATTATGGGGATAGTGAAGAGGCAGACACTCTCTACGATGAAAGTCAGAAACACTCTAATGGAAGGGCGGGATTGTGACTGTGAAGTCATAAACCTGGCAAATTTGGGTATTGCTATGCATCTAGATCAGAAACCCATGATAGAGTTTTTGGTTGAGGGACAGAAAGTGGAGTTTTTATGTGATTCAGGTGCATCGCGTACACTTTTGGGTCCAGCAGTTCTGCCTCCGAACTGCGAAACAGATGAGTTTGTCCTTGTAAAAGCGGCAAACGGGAAAATTTATAAGGAACAACTGTCTCATCCTCTGCTGTTCACAGATCCACAAACAAACCAAACTGTTAGGTGTAGGGTAATTATATCAAAAGTTTGTCCAGTTAATTTGCTAGGAAGAGATTTGATGCATGTGTTTGGAATAGCGGCAATTCCCACACCTAAAGGTATTGAGGCAAAAAGGTTAGCGGATGGCTTAGTAGTACAGGGAGTACAAGACTTGTTTTACTGGTATAGCCTAGACTTGATTTCAGATGGCCTGGGGAGGGTTGATACAGAGTTGATCAATCTAGCTCTAAGTAAATCTAGGAGCGGGTCACCGCAGGTTGCGGCACACTTACATTGTACAATGTTCTATAAGGCCCCTGGTCCGGATAAAGAATTTGAAAAATAATTCTTTAAGCACAAGTGTGCAAGGATAATTTTGAACGATATGTTTTGGGATACGCAAGGTAATACAGTAGTGACCAGTACTTTGACTAAGGAAATGAGTTCTTTATATCGCTCAAGTTATAGACCACATGTTTCAGTTACTAAAGCAGTGGGGACACATTGGGTAGATTTGGCGAAAAAGGTAACGATTTGGGACACAATGTCCGAAAGTCAGTTGAAAGATCAACAGATCCAGGTACAAAGATTAAATTGGGTGACTTGGGCACGACCAAGTGTGCACCTCAGGGATGACAAAACAGAAATGGCATGACAAATCCTCCTAACTCAAGAGGAAGATAGTGCGTTAGGTGCCTTACCTGTAGCTTTATGGTCATAAGGTAAAGGGGATGTGGGACTGATGAAAACAGCAGGTGAAGTTTGTATAACTGCAAAGTCAGGTTTTAGACCTCGCAAGCACCAATACCCGTTAAGTAAACAAGCGGGGGAGGGAATTAATCCAGTTATTGAACAGCTAAAACAGGTAGGAATTCTTGTTGAATGCCCAGATTCAACCTGCAATACCCCGTTGTTTCCTGTAAAGAAACCGGATGGGTCATGGAGGTTGGTTCAGGATTTACAAGCAGTTAATTCAGCTGTGATCCCAAGAGCACCGGTGGTCCCTGACCCCTATACATTACTTAATGATTTACTACCTCAGCACAGATATTTTTCTATCATAGATATAAGCAATGCCTTTTTCTCCATACCACTACATAAGGAGAGTAGATTTTGGTTTGCATTCACTTATCAAGGTAAAAGATACACCTACACCAGATTGCCACGGGGCTATTGTGAGAGTCCGACAATATTCGCACAAGAAATGGCTGCGAATTTAGCTCAGTTTGTTCCCCCAGAGGGAAGCCAGGTTCTGTTGTATGTAGATGATATTTTGTTGGCCTCACCCACGCAGGAAGGTTGTAAAAGGGATACCCTTGCCCTTCTTAGTTTTTTAGCTGAGCAAGGACATAAGGTAAATAAGGAAACGTTACAATTGTGGAAAGCAGAAGTAAAGTACTTGGGTTATTTAATTTCGCAGGCAGGTAGACAATTGGAGAACAAAACAAAACAAGCAATTCTTGAGGCACCTATGCCTACGACTAAGCAGGAGATTATGTCGTTTTTAGGTGTGACTAATTTTGGTAGAAGTTGGATTCCTAACTATGCTGAGGAAGTAGGGCCATTGACCACACTGATCTATGACACTCCCATGGCAGCTAAAAGTAATATACACTGGACAGATAAGGCAATACAAGCATTTAATAGAATTAAGCAATTGATAGCAGGATCCTCTGTTTTGGGTTTTCCGAACTATTCTAAGCAGTTTGTACAAATGGTTGATTGTAAGGGAGGATATATGACTTCGGTTCTGGTACAAGTACATGGGGATAAACAGAGACCGATAGCTTTTTATTCCTCCAGATTAGATCCTGTTGCAAGGGCATTGCCGCATTGTGTTCAAGCTGTAGTGGCAGCCGCCATGGCAGTGGAAGCCTCAGCATCATTAGTTTTGTTTCACCCATTAAAATTGCGAGTTCCACATTCAGTAGCTACCATACTTTTGCAAGATAAGATAACCTTTTTATCTCCTAGTCGACATTTGTCATGTATGACAGTGCTGCTGACACAGCCACATATGACCATAGAAAGATGTACTACTCTTAATCCGGCGACACTTTTGCCGATTTCAGAAGAAGGTACTCCACACGTTTGTTTAGAGAGCATTCATGACAAAGTACTTCCCCGACCAGATTTAACGTATATTCCATTGGTAGATTCTGATCTTGTTTTGTTTGTAGACGGATCAGCAAAGAAGGACACTGTAGGAAAAACACTAGTAGGGTATGCAGTCACCACAGAAACTGAAGTTTTGGAAGCAAAAGGATTGTCAAACATTTATTCTGCCCAAGCAGCTGAGTTAGTGGCTTTGACTCGAGCTTGTACCTTAGGGGAGGGTAAAAAAGTGACAATTTATACAGATAGTCAATATGCTTTCTCCACTGTGCATGCTTTCGCCCAACAATGGAAGAATAGGGGAATGGTTACTGCGACAGGCAAACCAATAAATCACAGAGATTTAATTTTACAGTTGTTAGATGCAGTGCAATTACCACTCCAGATAGCGATATGTAAATGTTCCGCACATGCCAATAGAAAAGATCCTGTCTCCAGGGGAAATGCCCTTGCTGATATGGCTGCAAAAAAGGCAGCTCAAGAAAATGATTTGCTTTTACATGACAATGATTTGGAGCCCGGACACCTCTTAGACTTAGAGACACTAAAAGTAATGCAAACATTGACGACACAGAAAGAAAAATGTCATTGGGTAAAATATGGTATCACTCAACAGGATGGGTTGTATAGGGCATCAGATAGCAAAATGGTATTACCCACAAACCTTTTTAGGTATGCTGCATTGGTTAGCCATGGACCTGCCCATGTAGGAGTACAGACAATGTTTCAAATAGTGTCTAAGGTGTTTTGGTGTAAAGGATTTTCAACTTATGCAAAGCAATTCTGTTTATCTTGTTTATTATGTGCAAAGTATCATGCTCAGGGGGGAGTTAAGAAATCTCAACAGGCATTCCCTACCCCTCCATATCCATTCCACACACTCTGTATGGACTTTATTGAGTTGACACCTTCAGGGGGAAAAAGGTTATGTCTAGTTATAATTGATGCTTTTTCTAAGTGGGTAGAAGCTTTTCCAGTAAAGCATCCTGATGCACACACAGTAGCTAAGCTTTTAATAACAGAAATAATTCCCTGATTTGGCCTTCCAAGGCACATTTATAGTGATAATGGGTCTCATTTTGTAAACCAGATTGTGCAAAAGTTGGGTCAAGTGTTTCAAATTGATCTCAAGTACCATTGTGCTTACCATCTGCAGTCAGCTGGACTGGTGGAGAGACACAATGGTGTCCTGAAGAGTAAGCTCTACAAACTGATGGCAGAAACGCATAGATCCTGGACTGCATGCCTTCCATTGGCACTCCTGTACATGCAAATCTCACCCTCCTACAAAGGACTTACACCATTTGAACTTTTGTTTGGGAGACCATATTACTTCCCGCAGTGGCAAGGATTGTTGCCAGCGGAACGTGAGGGGGGTGAGGATCTGGTGGATTATATGAAGAAGCTGCTAAATGTCAAGTCTCTTGTAACTAATGACTCCTTTGCAGATTCTAGAAGTGAAGCCTTGTTAAGCATGGCACCCGGGGACTGGGTGTGGATCCGAATTGTGAAGAGAAAGAACTGGTCATCCCCCAGGTGGGAAGGCCCATATCAAGTACTTATCTCAACACCTACAGCTGTAAAGATCACAGAGAGGACTTTGTGGATTCATATCACCCACTGTAAAAAACTTAAGACTTTTCCTTCTACCATTGATGCTGGTCAGACTCCACCGGACCCCTGAACGCAAAGTCTGACTACAAAGGAAGGATGGCCATGTTCAACTGGTACTTGAACTGTTACATGATGATGATTTTGGTGGCGAAAGTAAATATGTTCATACGAGAAGGAACAATTGTGAGAGAAAAAGGAATGGTGGTGCTGCAAGCACAAACAGGTGTTACTACTGTGTTTAAGGTAAAACTTTGTGAAGGAATTTTGGACTGTGCTAAATGGAACAGTAATGATTTCCTGACTTATGCAATAGAGACTGTGCATCCTGGTCAAATGTTTGGTGGTCAACAAATGTGAACGGATGGGAAACAAGTGGTGCAGTGATACCGGAGAAAGATAAAAGCAGGCAACAAAGAATAAAAATTGCGCATTTCCAAGGTACTGAAGTGATTGCTATAACCATTGTGTCACCACAGGAGGGTGATTCAGGATTGTATGGAATCGGAGTGTCCCTTCCAATTGGAACTGATCCTTTGGGGACCCTCCAACTTAAAGTGCAAAGCCTTAAAAATGCTACAAGTAAAGCAGATTTTGCCTTCACAGAAGAAGAACAATTGTTACTCGAGACGGGATTCGTACACCATAATGAATGGTTATCTTGGGTTAGATATAGTACCTGAGAGGCACATCGTGAGAACTATCTTTCTTGTGCTGAAGGTAAACAGCAACTAGCGACAGTCCCATTGATGCAAGCTGAAGGTAATCTGATGTGTCTGTTAAAGTTATTCTTCAACAAAACCGAAGATAAATGCAAAGGTGAAACCCAGCGTTTTCCAGTCATAAGCAAAGTTGAGAAACCGCCTACAGCAATCTCTTATCCAGGTTCGTATATGTGCATTTCCAGAGACGGCACAGGGAAAAAGTATGGCAATATGGGACAGAACTATTGCAATGTTACTGTGAATGGCAATGGGAATCCATTTCTGGAGAACCAAACTCATAGTTTGGCAGACGTATGGTGGTTATGTGGAGACAACAAACTCAGATCAAGGCTTACGATTCCCTGGAAGGGAACTTGTGCACTTGCAAAGTTAATTCTGCCATTCTACATTTTCCCAGTTCCAGCAAGCAATTTCGTAAGAGAACCTCAAATAAAGCTGAGGTGGTTGAATAAGAGAAAAAGAGAGGCACCCAAGCAATCCTTCGATAGCAGTGTCTACATCGATAGCATTGGCGTACCAAGAGGTGTGCCTGATGAATACAAAGCAATAAACCAAATAGCGGCTGGTTTTGCATCCATCTTTGTCTGGATTCAACCCAATAAGAATGTGGACTGGATCAACTACATTTACTATAACCAGCAGCGTTTTGTGAACTATACCAAAGATGCATTAAAAGGTATTGCTGAACAACTGGAGGCCACTTCTCAGGTGGCATGGCAGTATCGAATTGCGTTGGATATTCTCCTGGCCAAAGAAGGAGGAGTTTGCAGGATGTTTGGGACTTTCTGTTGTACATATATTCCGAATAACACTGCCCCTGATGGGAGCATCACTCGAGCTTTGAAAGGTTTGGAGATGTTATCCTGAGAATTGGCAGAGAACTCCGGGGTAAATAATCCCTTTACAGACTTTCTACGAACGTGGTTTGGAAAATGGAGTCATCTCATCAGCAGTTTCCCGGTGTCCATCAGAGTCGCTGTGGCTATCGTGGTGGTATGTGGTTGCTGTTGTATACCCTGTGTCAGAGGTCTTCTACAAAGACTGGTTGATACTGCTGTTACGAAAACGATGTGCCAGCAGTTGCAACAGACTGGTGAAAGTGAATACATTGAAATGTGACTTTTGCAAATGTTTTGAAGTTTAAAAGTTTGTCTTGCAAATGAAGTAATGTATGCAAAGAAAAGCTTAAGTTTTTACCATATACTGCTGAAATAAAAAGACAAATAAAAGTGTTTTGAGGGGGGGGAAATGTTAAGAGAAAAAGTTTTAAAACATATTATTATTTGTCTCTTTCTCACATCTAGCAAGATGAATATGCTATTTGCTGAACTGTTGGTAAGAAAAGGTCATTGAACCATGTTTATTAAAGATGGGCTTTATCTATGACAGATGTAGTTTGCTTATGAACTTGAATAACACCTGTTTTGTATACTTCTGAATAAGACTTAACTTACTGAGGCAGGCTCTGGAAAATTCCAGCTACCACTGTGGTTTTGAGGTAAATGTTCTACACTAACTGTGGTTTTGAGGTAAAACATTCTTTTCTGAGGTAAATTGTGATCCTAGATGTTTTTCATAGCCAACTGTCAACTGTTAGAAATGTAACAAAAGCTATTTTGGCTAGTAACAGGAAAGTATAAAAGTTGATGTCAGTAACCAAGCTGATCAGATTGAGATCATCTTGGCCAACATGTTGCTGTAATCTGGTTAGCTGCAAATAAAGAAATTTTTCATCACCTGAGGCAGATGTGACTCACTTGAATTTTTCTTCTGACAGATGGTCTGCACCTGTTGCCCCTGGGATTCAGGTTACTGGCTAAAGCACTTGCCACCCCCTATAGTGCCTTTTTAGGCAAGGTTCAAAGGACAAAACCACCACTGTAACAGATACAAACATGCAAAATCTGAAGGTAATGCTACTCAATGCTAGAAGTCTAAACCTCAAAATGCACTCTCTCGGGGCACTCCTAAAAATGGAGAACATCAATATCTGTGCAGTAACTGAGACCTGGTTCAAGGCTCCAGAGAACATCCCTGCAATACCAGGTTACAACTCTTACCACACTTTTCGGCCACCAAACCAAGACCAAAACACTAAAGGTGGAGGAGTGTCCATATAAACCAAGGATATTCACACCTCTAGGCTAGTTGCCCAACAAATTGCATCTGAAATTCTCCAGGTGCAACTAACACTAGGCAAGACTGCAATCCAAACTGTAGCTTGCTACAGATCCCCCACCATACCCCAAGATTCTCACTACACCTTTCTAAACATACTGAAAAATATTAAGATACAACCAAACACCCTAATACTGGGTGATTTCAACTACCCTGCCATTAACTGGGAAAACTACTTGGGTACCAACCCCTTTTCCCAATGGTTCTTGGAATTCATAAATTCCAACGTCTTGGATCAATTAATCCATTGTCCGACCAGGGGCTCCAATATCTTAGACCTGGTCATTACCAACATGGGAGATAGATGCTCCACACCAGTGGTCACCCACTTATTGGTCAGGTCTGACCATAAGCTAATCACCCTTGACATCCACATCCCACTCCCACCCCCCAGTAAGGAAACATCTGTAAAAAACTTCTCCAAGGCCAAGTTCATGCTACTCAAGTCAGAAGTGACAAACTTCATGACACCCATACAGACAGGAGCTGAAGGTTCGACTGCTGAATCCTACACTAAGGCATTGTAGGAGCACATCCACTTGTACATGAATCATGCCATCCCAAATAGAACCCAGACGCTCTCCTCCAAAAAAATGAAGCCAATCTGGTGGTCCCCTGCCATAAACTAACTATACAACAGAAGGAAGAAACTGTTGCAGAAAAGAGGAAAATTCCAGGATGCAAAAAACTCCCTTACCAGTCCGAGTAAGAAGCTGAGATCCCTCATAAAATCCTCCAAAGCTAGTTACGAAAATAAAATTGCCAAAGATTCCAAAGACAACCACAAGACATTCTATAGTTATGTCAAGAATCTAAATGGCAATTCTCAAATATGCTCTGAGCTACAACAGAATGGCATTAAATATACTGATCGCAAGGATATTGCCAATATCCTGGCAGATCGATTTAGTGCCTACTTCACCCCCCCCCCCACTCACCCCCTAAAGGGCCCATCTCAATACCAAAAGATTGCCAAATTCCGGTAATCATAGCCACACACGTAGAAACCACACTCTCCAAAGCTAAGAATACAGCATCCATGGGACCAGATGACATCCTGGGCTGTGTACTACATGAACTACAAAATGAACTGGCACCTCACCTAAGTATCATGTTTAATCATAGCCTTGCCTCAGGCTTTGTGCTCACTGAGTGGTGCACAGCTACAGTTATCCCACTCCACAAGGGTGGATCCAACTTGGATCCCGGGAACTACTGTCCCATCAGTCTGACGAGCCTGATCTGGAAGGGCATGGAACGCATTATCATGGAACTTATAAACAAAGACATTGGCAACCTTCAAACAACGGACCCCACCCAGTTTGGGTTCATGAAGGGACGATCTTGTCTCCTGAACCTGACTGACATTTTCGAATCAGCCTCCAGAGCTGTGGACGAAGGTAAGGCAGTCCACACAGCTTATCTGGACCTCGCCAAGGCCTTCGACACCATCCCCACCCTGGAATCATAGATAAACTTACTAAGCTGGGCATAAATCCCTACATCACTCGATAGGTTGCCAACTGGCTTACTGACAGAACCCAGACTGTAAAAGTAGCCGACTCCAAATCCAGCTCCAGACAAGTGACAAGTGGAGTACCTCAGGGTTCAGTCCTGGGACCACTCTTGTTTGACATCTACTTCTCTGAAGTACAGACCAACACTAAGGGACTCTGGCTAACAAAGTTCGCAGATGACTGCAAACTGGGAGCCATTATTGAATCCCCAAATGATGTGGATATTTTACAAAAGGGCCTTACAGAAACAGATGCTTGGTGCCAGAGCCATGAGCTCAAGCTTAATGCCAAGAAATGTATAGTTATCCCCTTTGGGAAAAGCCATGTACCCATGAATTACCACATAGGTGGCAGTACACTAAACACCAAAAGTGTGATACGAGACTTAGGGACATAGGTGGACAGTGGTCTCACCTTCGATAACCACATCGCCACAACAGTCAGGAAATCCTTCTGTGTGGCACACCTCATCACTAAGGGCTTTTCATGCAGAAAAAAGAAGGTCATTGTCCCAGTGTACTCATCCCTCATTAGACCCATTATAGAGTACAACGCCCTGTTTGGTATGTACCTCACAAGACATCTGCAACAGCTGGAAAGGCCACAGAAATACCTCAATAAAAAAATCACAAGCCTAAAGCAGATGTCCTATGCTGACCGTCTAAAAAAACTCCAGCTATACTCTGTCGCACATCGTCTACTCAGAGGTGATCTCTGCTTAACATACAAGGCCATGTCAAACCCTGAGCTGTTGGAAATGCTCCACTTAAAAAAATCCCAATACCTCAGAACCACAAGCTCCAGGGATCTAAACCTTGTCATCACAATGAACAAAACATGCTGAAGGGATAGGTTCCTGATCCAGAGACTCCCCATACTCTGGAATAGACTGCCCATACATGTCAAGCAGAGTGCTTCCTTGGCCCTCTTCAAAAGGAACCTTGATGATTGGATGGGAGAAAGGAAATTCAGCCCAGGGATCACGTCAGTCGCTATGATAGACAGGGGTCCAGGGAAGTAAATATTGTGGGAACAAATAAACAGGGAATTGCTATGGCTAGGCTTGTATAGGCCCTAGGGCTGATAGCCTAGTGCCAACCTATGAACCTATGATGCAAAGAAATGTTATTTGAAGTGTAAACAAATGTGGGAAAAATGAAACATAATTCAATTAAATATGTCGAACCTTTGCATGTTGAACAAAAAGAACAGAGGCAAGAACATGTGCATGATGCAAAAATAATGTAGAAAATGAACACGAAACACAAAATATTGTGCAAAAAGGTGATCAAAACATGATGAATAAAGAAAATAAAATATGAAGAGCAGTCAGTGCTGGAAACAAGTGGAGAGGAAGATTGTAGTTGGAAAATAGTAAGAAGTGAAAAATGTTCAATAGGAAGAAGGGTGAGAGACAGGAAGAGAAATTGTGATTCTGAAAGAAAATAAAAAAGATATAACCGTTAAGATGTGAAATAATACAATTAGAAGAATCAGAATGTCTTATCAATAAATGTTAACGGTACAGAAATGTGAAAAGAAGGCTAGGTGTTGCAGAATGGGGTACTCGGTAAGCATGTAATCATTTTAGAAGATACAAAAATCTTGATGGCAGAAGAAACGAAGCAGATGGAAAATGTATGGCCTGAGAGTATTATATATGGAAAATGTATAGCTTGAGAGTATTATATATGGAAAATGTATGGCCTGCGAATATTACATGGAAAATGTATGGCCTGAGAGCATTATATATGGAAAATGTATGGCCTGAGAGTATTATATATGGAAAATGTATAGCCTGAGAGTATTATATGGAAAATGTATGGCCTGAGAGTATTATATATGGAAAATGTATGGCCTGAGAGTATTATTTATGGAAAATGTATAGCCTGAGAGTATTATATGGAAAATGTATGGCCTGAGAGTATTATATATGGAAAATGTATGGCCTGAGAGTATTATATATGGAAAATGTATGGCCTGCGAATATTACATGGAAAATGTATGGCCTGAGAGTATTATATATGGAAAATGTATGGCCTGAGAGTATTATATATGGAAAACATATGGCCTGAGAGTATTATATGAAAAATGTATGGCCTGAGAGTATTATATATGGAAAATGTATGGCCTGAGAATATTACATGGAAAATGTATGGCCTGTGAGTATTATATATGGAAAATGTATGGCCTGAGAGTATTATATGGAACATGCGGAAAAATACGGCTTCAGGAACTACTGTGCTGTGTACTGAAATGGTTAGGATTTTTAAGATTATACCTTAATTGACTTGGCTAAAATAACAGTGATAGATATAGGATGTAAAACAGATGTGTATAGAATCATTGCAATATAGTCATATATCACAAAGAAAGGAAGAGAAGAAATGTTTAAAAAAATCCTAACTATGTAGGAGTGAATATGGACATAATATTAGTAGGAGATTTTAACTGTGATTTAAGGGAAAGCAGGTCTCTTCTGAAAATGGACATGTATCCAGCCAGGCTATCCCAGTTAACAAATGTAAAATAAAATGAATGTGAAGACAGTATATGAAATAATGAAAAGCAGAAAACTATGTATATGGGATAATGTACACTGGACTAATAAAAGAAATGAGAAAAACAGAGATTGATTACTTTATGATATCTGACACGTTAAAAATTAGTGGAGAAGGAACAAAAGAAACAGATTCTTCAGATCATTTGGCTATACAGGTAGAAGTAAAAGAAGAGGAAGAACATATAAGAATAGGTAAAGATATTAAAAGATTAAATGAAAAAGATTTAGATGAAGAGAAAAGAAATGAAATGGATAGATTATGGGAAGACAATGTAGAAATGAGAATATTTTATGAAAATTGCACTGACTGGTGACTAAGTTTTAAATGAAAATATAAAAAGTGCTGTTTAGCGTGTCAGATGATAGAAAGAAAGAAAAAGAATGAGAGAAGGAGGGAGAGAAAGAAAGAGAGAGAAAGGAAGGAAGAAAGAAAGAAAGAAATGTAGGCTAAGTCAAACAGCATGTGATGCCCCAACACTGGCCCAGTATTCAAGGAGCCTCAATCCTTACTACTAGCACCACTGCGGGATGTACACACTGGGAGGATGACAAGTGCACACACA
Source organism: Protopterus annectens (assembly GCF_019279795.1). Lineage (NCBI taxonomy): Eukaryota > Metazoa > Chordata > Ceratodontiformes > Protopteridae > Protopterus > Protopterus annectens. The sequence continues at coordinate 1,525,400,508 of NC_056726.1, forward strand.
GTAAAGTGCAACTTCCCTTAAGAGCACACAGAGACCACAGTCAGTCTGGGACTGGTTTCTCCTTTTTTGTCCAGATCCCCAGTAAGACTCCCCACTGGCACAGCTATAGGGTTGATATCTCTGCTGAATGGCCAAGCCAAATCCTCCAGCACACTCTCTGTCCAACCTGTGCTTCAAGTCCCTGCTCAAGTAGCTGACACGCACGCTTTGAGGTTTAATTTACATACAAACACACACACACACACACACACACACACACACACACACACACACACACACACACACACACACACACGCACACAACTGGGGAAGGCTGGCACAGGTTTGCTAGCTACGCCCCTTCTGCCCTTCTGCCCAGACTATAAGGTAGTTCCAAGTGCCACCAGCCACTCTTTATCACATACTTTAAGGCCCTTAGCAAAGGGTGACCAATCCTACTGTGTAATGTTACTATTAATCCAAATATTAGGAGTGACCTGTACAGTGTCACCAAATAGACATGCAAGTACTGTAAGCGCTTAAATACCTCTAAGCAGACCAACCACAATTGAAAGGTTTAAATATATTTAACAATAAATAATTAAAGAACAAGACAATACTCGGTAAGTAATCAGTTACATCAGAGTTCAAAATCACAGGAAATATTTAAAACAACATTGCAGGACAGTCTCAAACAAATAAATAAAACATCTAACCTGTACTTTACTATATTCCTATCTGAATCTAAAAGAATTATTATGCCCTAAACACTTACGTACAGAACAACACACAGGCAGAAGTGGTGAGTGGGTGTTTCTAGGATCAAGATAAGATACAAAATGCACTCTTTCTCTCTCTCAGAGAGTTCTTAAATTAATATCAAATATTACTGCTGGGTTAGCTTGGATGACATCACTTTTCATCCTGACTTCAGTTCCCGAGCTAAACTCCCATTGTTAGAAACTAACAGAATTTTGCATTTCCCAGTGAAAACACATAGCCTTCCGATGTTTGCAACTGCTAGGAAGACATAAAACAATAAAACACTTACAAAACAATGCAGAAGGTACCCTAGTTCTAGACATTGTGTCTGCTACTACACTGAAACTGAGAGATAACATCTCTTGTTTATGGCCCATTAATAAAGTGCTTCAATCTCAACTATTCTTTAATTGTGCAAGTTAATCTCCCATGTTTGTCTCCTCTGTTGAATATGTATATATCCAAACAGCTACAATAGGTTCATAGGTAGGTACTAGGCTATCTGCCCTAAGGCATTTATAAGCCTAACCGGAATGTGTTGGCTTTCGCCACCCCCTTAGATTAGTTCCCTGTGCCTCTGTCCAGCAGAGCCATTGAAGTGATCCCTGGGGTAAACTTTCTGTTTTCCATCCACTCGTCAAGGTTTCTCTTGAAAAGGGTTAGCGAGGAGCTCTGCCTAATGTAGATTGGAATCTTGTTCCAGAGCATGGGAAGTCTCTGGGACAGGAATCTATCCCTCCAGCATGTCCTATTTATTTTTGTGGTGAGGTTTAGATCCCTGGAGCGTGTGGCTCGAGGGGATATGCTTTTCTTTAGGTGGGGCATGTCCATCAATTCTGGGTTGGACATGGCCTTGTGTGTCAGGCAGAGATCACCTCTGAGTAGGTGGTATGCAACCGAATACAGCTGGAGTTTCTTCAGTCGAGCTGCATAGGGCATCTGCTTGAGGCGAGTGATCCTCTTGGTGAGGTACTTCTGTGGTCTTTCCAATTGTTGCAGGTGTCTTGTAAGGTACATCCCAAATGGGGCATTGTACTCTATGATAGGTCTGATGAGTGATGCATAGAGGGGCCCAATGACCTCTTTTGATCTGGATGCAAACCCCTTTGTGATTAGGTGGGCCACATAGAAGGATTTTCTAACCACTTTGGCAATGTGATTATCAAAGGAGAGGTTACTATCTACTTGGGTCCCCAGATCCTTTATTACGTCTTCTGTATTTAGGGGGCTACCACCAATGTGGTAGTTTGTGGGTACTTTGTTTTTTCCAAAAAGGATGACTATGCACTTTTTGGCATTTAGCTTGAGGCCATGGTTTTGACACCAGGTATCTGCTGAGACCCTTTTAGAGGATGTCTGTGTCAGCCGGAGAGTCAATTATAACCCCTAGTTTGAAGTTATCTGCGAACTTGGTCAGCCATAGTCCTCTTGTGCTTCCCTGTACCTCTGAGAAGTATATGCCAAACAGGAGAGGTCCTAGGACTGAGCACTGGGGAATGCCACTTGTAACCGGTTTAGAGTCAGACCTAGCTCCCGCAACTCTTACCATGTGGGTTCTGTCCGTGAACCAGTTGGCAACCCATCTCGTAACGTAGGGGTTTATGTTAAGGCTGGTGAGCTTGTCTATAATACCTGAGTGGGGTATGGTGTCGAAGGCCTTTGCAAGGTCTAGGTAGGCTGTGTGTACCACCTTTCCCTTGTCTATAGCCTTGGTAACTGTCTTAAAAAAGTCCACCAGGTTTAGGAGGCATGATCTGCCCTTAACAAAGTCGAACTGGGTAGGGTCCAGTGTTTGGAGGTTTCCGATGTCTATGTTAATGAGATACATGATAATGCGCTCCATAGCTTTGCAGACCAAGCTAGTCAGGCTTATAGGGCGATAGTTCTCGGGGTCCATTGTGGCTCCACCTTTGTGGAGTGGAATAACCTTTGCTGTGTGCCACTCTGTGGGCACATAGCCGGTGGAGAGTCAGAGTTTAAACAGTGTGTTTAGGTGAGGGGTTAGATCATCTTTGACTTTGTGTAGGACGCAGCCTGGGACACCGTCCGGTCCCACTGATGCTGTGTTTTTGGCTTTGGAGAGGGCTGTTTTAACCGAAGTGTCTGGGATTTTAGGGGCACTACATTCTTCTGGTATAGTGTATATACACCTCTGCTCAGTATTTTATAAAGCATCTCTTCAGCACATGTCTGTACAATATGACATACATGTTGATATTCACAAATGACACAGTTTCCAGATAGCTGTGCTAGAAGTACCTCCTTCTGTCACACTTTTATATAAATCATATTAATATTCACAAATGACATATAATTATTTACAAAATTCCAGATAGCTGGGCTGGCAATACCTCCTTCTGTCAAACTTCTATATAAATCATATTAATATTCACAAATGACATATAATTATTTACAAAATTCCAGATAGCTGGGCTGGCAGTACCTCCTTCTGTCAAACTTCTATATAAATCATATTAATATTCACAAATGACACCATCCCCCACTCTGGAATCATAGATAAACTTACTAAGCTGGGCATTACTCCCTACGTCACTAGATGGGTTGCCAACTGGCTTACTGACAGAACCCACACTGTAAAAGTAGCTGACTCCAAATCCAGCTCCAGACAAGTGACAAGTGGAGTACCTCAGGGTTCAGTCCTGGGACCTCTCTTGTTTGGCATCTACTTCTCTGAAGTACAGGCCAACACTAAGAGACTCTAGCTAACAAAGTTCACAGATGATCGCAAACTGGGAGCCATTATTGAATCCCCAAATTATGTGGATACTCTACAAAAGGGTCTTACAGAAACAGATGCTTGGTGCCAGAGCCATGAGCTCAAGCTCAATGCCAAGAAATGTATAGTTATCCCCTTAGGGAAAAAACATGTACCCATGAATTACCACATAGCTGGCAGTACACTAAACACCGAAAGTGTGATAAGAGACTTAGGGACACAGGTGGACAGTGGTCTCACCTTCAATAACCACATCGCCACAACAGTCAGGAAATCCTTCTATGTGGCACACCTCATCACTAAGGCTTTTTATCCAGAAAAAAAGGTCATTGTCCAACTGTACTCATCCCTCATTAGACCCATTATAGAATACAATGCCCAATTTGGTATGTATCTCTCAAGACATTTGCAGCAACTGGAAAGGCCACAGAAATACCTCACTAAAAGAATTGCAGTGTTAAAGCAGATGCCCTATGCTGACCACCTTAAAAAACTCCAGCTATACTCTGTCGCATATCGTCTACTCTGAGGCGATCTCTGTGTAACATACAAGGCCATGTCCAACCCAGAGCTGTTGGACATGCTACACTTAAATAAATGCCAATCCCTCAGAGCCACATGCTCCAGGGATCTAAACCTTGTCATCACAATAAACAAAACATGCTGGAGGGATAGGTTCCTGACTCATAGACTCCCCAGACACTGGAATAGACTGCCCATACATGTCAAGTAGAGCGCCTCGTTGGCCCTCTTCAAAAGGAACCTTGATGATTGGATAGGAGAAAAGAAATTCACCCCAGGGATCACGTAAGTCGCCCTGCTAGACAGGGGTCCAGGGAAGTAAATAGTGTGGGAAGAAATAGCCAGGGAATTGTTATGACTAGGCTTGTGTAGGCCTTAGGGCCGATAGCCTAGTACCAGCTTATGAACATATAATTGTTTATAAAATTCCCGATAGCTGGGCTGGCAGTATCTCCTTCTGTCAAACTTCTATATAAATCATATTAATATTCACAAATTACATATAATTGTTTACAACATTCCAGATAGCTGGGCTGGCAGTATCTCCTTTGGTCACACTGCTATATAAATCATATTAATATTCACAAATGACATACAATTACTTACAAAATTCCACGTAGCTGGGCTGACAGTGTAACACAGTATTTACAGAAATATTAAGAAATAATAAGAATTTTTATGGAAAGGAGAAGGAAATATATGAGATGAATCAAGAAAGGATAGAGAAAATGTTATATAGGCAAAGATACTTTTTACAAGGAAAAAAGGAAGAAGTGTCTCCATAAAATGGTGAGTGAAAATAAGAGATTAGCATTGTCACCTCACAGCAAGAGATTCTGTGGTTCAATTCTCACCTGGGGTCCCTTCTATGTGGAGACTGCATGTCCTCCCTGTGTCTGCATGGGTTTCCTCCATTTCCTCTCCAAAGACATGCACCTGGAGCATTTTTGCTGAGGCCTCCACTGAAAATAGGCTCTGCCCCAGTCAGACTTTCCTGGTCAACAAATGTTAAATAAATAAATAATTACATAATACATAAATAAATTAATTAATAAACAGGATAGACATTTCTATGTATAAACAAGCTCTTGATAAGTATGAAATTCTTTTGCGAAAAGGGCATAAATTGGGGTATTTTAGCCAGGATTATGTTGAAAAAAAAGTTTGTACTAAGGGGTGTAAACTATCAGCATTTTATTGTCTGCCCAAAATACATAAATGTTTCGAGAGGCTGCACGGTAGGCTGATTGTCTCTGCTCAAAAATATTTTCTACACGATACAGGTTTATTCTTGTATGAGTATCTGTTTCCTTTTGTAGAAAAACAGTATCTTATATCAAGGATACACACGATTTTACTGAAAAAATATCTGATTTAAAGTGGGAACAAAGAATGTATTGGATGGTAGTGGATGTACAGAGTTTGTACACAACCATAACACATCAGCAAGGAATGCAAGCATTGAATTACTTTTTAGGGGATACTCCACTATCCAATTACATTATGGAAATTATTAAATTTTGTTTAGAGAACAATTATTTTATTTTTAATAATGAAATCTTCCATCAGAAACAAGGCACGGGCATGAGTAAATTTAAATTACACTTTCAGGAACACATTAGGGAAATTAAAAGTACAAACATCGCTACAGGATTTTTAAGTTGCTTAAAGGTTGCATTTTAGAACAAGTGGGGTAGACTTAGGTGAAATTTCAGTGATAAACGAGAAGTTATGGTATAAGGAAGCACTTTTCATTTTGAAATTTGATACCCTGATTCCCAGGGGACTTATCGCTGAACTTAATTGGAAATATTTAATACATCAATTATTTAATTTATTAATGAAAATAATTGCATTGATTGCTCAATTAAGAAATTATTATATACAGGAAAGTGGTGTTGTTGGGTTTTGTACTCCTTGAAGGCCATTTGGCCGAGGCGCTAGAGTGAATATGGATAAAATATTTTTTTGTGGTTTGAAGACTGCTGGGTAATTTTTTGGTGGTTGCTGTATTCTAGGAATAACATTTGGGCATAATGTAAAGAAGGAAATACAATGAGAAAAACCGATGGAAAAACTGAAAGAAATATGCATGATTTGGAGATCATATAGATGATCATATAAAAAGGTATATTTAATAAACTCTATGTTGATAGGTAAAATTGCCTATTTAGCAAGTGTATACATGATTCCACTTCAGTATGAAAAAGAATTGCTATCAATTATGTTTTCATTTATGGGGGGGGGGGTCAAGATTTAATCCTGTGAGGACAGGAGTTCTGTATGTGAAGGAAGAAGAAGGAGGACTAGGATTAATAAATCCGCAAGTTCACGCAGCTTCTTTGAATCTGTATAAAGTGTCATGGGAAATAAAAGAAGAAAATAAAAGTACAATAAGAGGAACATTGTACAATAAAAATAAGTATAAAATAAAAGTACAATAAGAGGAACATTGTAAAATAAAAATAAGTATAAAATAAAAGTACAATAAGAGGAACATTGTAAAATAAGTATAAAATAAAAGTACAATAAGAGGAACATTGTAAAATAAAAATAAGTATAAAATAAAAGTACAATAAGAGGAACATTGTAAAATAAAAAGTATAAAATAAAAGTACAGTAAGAGGAACATTGTAAAATAAAAATAAGTATAAAATAGAAGTACAATAAGAGGAACATTGTAAAATAAAAATAAGTATAAAATAAAAATACAATAAGAGGAACATTGTAAAATAAAAATAAGTATAAAATAAAAGTACAATAAGAGGAACATTGTAAAATAAAAATAAGTATAAAATAAAAGTACAATAAGTGGAACATTGTAAAATAAGTATAAAGATGTAGGGAAAGTCTAAGATGTGCAAAAAATGGAAGAACAATGTTAACAGTGAGATTAAAGAATATCAAAACAAGAAATTATTACGGAAATTAAAAATAGAAAATGTACAAAAGAATAGAAAAGATTGGTATGGCAATGTTATGGGTTCATAGGTTGGTACTAGGCTATCAGCCCTAGGGCCTACACAAGCCTAGCCATAACAATTCCCTGGCTATTTCTTCCCACAATATTTACTTCCCTGGACCCTGTCTAGTGACGTGACCCCCGGGGTGAATTTCTTGTCTCCCATCCAATCGTCAAGGTTCATTTTGAAGTGGGCCAAAGAGGTGCTCTGCTTGACATGTATGGGCAGTCTATTCCAGAGTCTGGGGAATGCTCCATATTCTCCATATTCCTCAGACACCACCAGTGAATCACAAGTTTAAATCCTTTGTCCCCTCTTCTTTAACATTCTCACCAACACCCTCCATACATCCATACCATAGGCTCCCTAATACAATCCGCAGATGGCTCCACATGCATATCCACATCAGACAACTGGCACATCTCAAAAAAATAATAATAATCAGGAAACTTCAACATCCACTGAAACAGGCATTGTAACCTGTAACTTATGCTCAACACCAAAAAAAAAAAAAAATTCCCCCCTAAAAATCTCTCTCATGAAAAAACAAAATTTAAAATCCTCTCTCTTAATAATACAATCACTGAAGTCACGTCTCATAGCAAATTAGTAGGGTTGATAATGGATGACAGTCTTAAATATGACCTACATATACAAAATTGCATAAAGAAATTCACCAAACACTAAGGATGCTTTACAGAGCCAAAACATTTCTCACGAACACAACTAAAACTACACTTGCTACTACTTACCCCCCTCACTACTTTATGGTGATCCCATCTTTCCTAACCTCCTGGAATCACAAAAACTTAAACTTGAACAATGTTATAATAAAGCGTCTAAATTTGCGGCAAATACCTCATTCAGAACCCACCAGTGCATAGCACCAAAAAGCCTAAATTGGTTAGAACTGCTAGGTGTGGCTTCTTTCTCTCAGTCAATCTGTCTTACTATATATTGGTGCATTTTTGAAGTAATTAGCTTCTGTATGATGCCTGCATGGAAAATACTATTGAAGGCCTTAGCTAGGTTAAAATAAGCAGTTTGTACTATATGGCCACTGCCTATTGAATACTGCAAATCACTTGTGCAACAGATAATCATAAATGACGCTCTAGATATTTATGCAAATTTTCATTTCTTAGTTAGTGAGTCTTTAATAAACAGCCCTTGCAGGTTTTGAACCCAGGAACCTGTACACTATAGTCACAGTAGTTAACCAGTAAGCATTCACAGCAGTATACGGGAATACTACTATATTTATCCCTGGGAAAACTTACATAATGAGAAAAGAAAGGCAAATAAAAATAAGGCTTAAGTGAATCAAAAAATATATGCGTATAAAGACTTCATGTGAAGGTTAATGATAATAAATTGCCTGTTAAAGCAAGCATGCCCTATGAAAAGATTCAGAAGAGAATATATAATTATTGTGGTGAAATTGAGACAACAGAATATGTTTTTCTGAATTGTTTTGTTTGTCATTCAGCTTTTTCCCAGTAAGGTGTCGCCACAGTGGAACTCCGGTCCACTAATGATTGGCAGTAGATTTTTACGAAATGCCGAGGTGCCAGCTCGACGCCCAACCTTCAATGAAGGCACGCCCATTTATAGGTTCATAGGTTCATAGGTTCATACTAGGCTATCTGCCCTGGGACAATTTTAAGCCTAGCCCGATTCTGTATGGCTTACGCCACCGGTTGAATTGAGTATACTGTGCCTTTTTTAAGGTTTAGTTTACTGTGCCTCTGTCTAATAGTGACACGGGAGTAATCCCTGGGACAAACCTACGATCCCCCATCCACTTATCGAGATTCTTCTTGAAGAGATTCAGTGAGGTGCTCTGCCTCACATGAACTGGAATTCTATTCCAGAGCGAAGGGAGCCTCTGGGTTATGAACCTGTCCCTCCAGCAAGTTCTATTTATTTCTGTGTTGAGGTTCAAGTCCCTTGAGCATGTGGCTCTAAGGGATTTAGATTTACTGAGGTGGAGCATGTCCATTAATTCTGGATTTGACATAGCTTTGTATGTCAGGCATAGATAGCCTCGAAGTAGGCGGTATGCAACTGAGTAGAGCTGGAGTTTTTTTAACCAAGCAGCATATGGCATCTGTTTGAGACCCTTGATCCTCTTGGTGAGATACGTTTGGGGTCTTTCTAATTGCTGCAGGTGTCGGGTAAGGTACATCTCAAAAGGGGCATTGTATTCTATGATGGGCCTGATGAGGGATGAATAAAGGGGCACGATTACCTCTCTTGATCTAGATGTGAAACCCTTCATGGTGAGGTGGGCTATGTAGAAGGTCTTTCTAACCACTTTGGCAATGTGGTTTTCAAAGGAGAGATTGCTATCAACTTGGGTCCCCAGGTCCCTAATAACTTTCTCTGTACTTAATGGGTTTCCACCTATGTGGTAATTTGTGGGCACATTGTTTTTGCCAAAGGGTATGACTATACATTTTTTTGCATTTAGCTTTAAACCATGGTGCTGGCACCAGTTATCTGTCTCTGTGAGACCTTTTTGAAGGATGTTTGTGTCAGCTGGAGAGTTGATTATGGCACCCAGTTTGCAGTCGTCTGCGAACTTGGTGAGCCATAGTCCTCCCACATTTGCCTGTACCTCGGAAAAGTATATACCGAACAAGAGTGGTCCCAGGACAGAACCCTGTGGGACACCACTTGTGACCGGTTTCGAGTCTGACATGGCTCCAGCAACTCTCACTCTGTGGGTTCTGTCTTTGAGCCAGTTTGCGACCCATCTTGTGACATAGGGTTTATATTTAAGCTGGATAGCTTATCTATGATGCCCAAGTGGGGTATTGTGTCAAATGCCTTTGCAAGGTCCAGATAGGCTGTGTGGACTACCTTCCCTTCATCTATGGCTTTGGTGACTGTTTCAAAGAAGTCAACCAGGTTCAAAAGGCAGGATCTGCCCTTGACATAGCCGAACTGGGTAGGATCTAGTGTCTGTAGGTCCCCAATGTCTTTGTTTATGAGCTCCATGATGATCCTCTCCATAGCCTTGCAGACTAAGCTAGTCAGGCTTATTGGGCGATAGTTTCCAGGGTCCGTAGAGGCTCCACCTTTGTGGAGTGGGACCACTGTTGCTGTACGCCATTCTGTGGGCACATATCCTGTAGTGAGGCTGAGATTGTATAGCTGTTTCATTTGAGGGATTAGTTCCTCTTGTAGTTCATGTAGGACGCAACCTGGGACGCCATCTGGTCCCATGGAAGCAGTGTTTTTTGCTTTGGAGAGGGCAGCCTTCACCTGAGCATCTGAGATGTTTGGGAGGCAGCCCTCTGCCGGGATAGATATTTGCTCTTTTGGAGGGGAGGGGGTGGAGAAGTTTGCACTGAACCTGTCCGCCAGGATATTGGCGATGTCTGTGGGTTCAGTGTATTTTTTGTCGTTTAGAATCAACTCAGAAGAAGTCTGGGAGTTGCATCCCAGGTTTCTAACATAACTGAAGAAAGCCTTATGATTGTCTTTGGTGTCCTGTGCAATTTTTCTCTCGAAGCTGGCCTTGGAGGATTTTATGAGGGATCGTAATTTTTTGCTAGTACTGATCAGAGATGCCTTCCCTATTAGGGATTTTGCTCTATCATGTAGTAGCTTCCTCCTTCTGTTGTACAGTTTATTTATGGCAGGGGTCCACCAGACTGGACGCCTGCCTTTGGATGATTGGGTCTTGGTTTTGTTTGGGATAGCATGATCCATGCATTCCTGGAGATGTCCGTAGAATGCATTTATATAGGATTCTGCAGTTTGGGCTGTAGTTTCCACTGGCCCTAGGGCCTTGAAGGATTCCACTTCAGTTTTGAGAAGTGAGAAGTTCACTTTTGAGAAGTTTTTCACTGTGGTTTTCTGGGCTGGGGTGGGGTCGGGATGTGGACATCCAGTGAAATTAATTTATGGTCTGATCTTACCAATGAGGGATATACTTCTGGTGTGGAGCATAGAGTCCCCATGTTGGTAATGATCAGGTCTAGTATGTTGTCCCCTCTTGTGGGAGTGGTGACTAGTTGTTCCATAGCATTTGAGTTTATAATTTCCAGGAATCTTTGGGCTAAGGTGCTGGGGCTTGAGTAGTGCTTCCAGTCAATGTTTGGGTAGTTGAAGTCGCCCAATATAATGGTGTTCGGAGAGATCTTCATGTTCTCCAATGTTTCAGGAAAGCCGAATGGGATTCCTGACTTTGAGAGGGTGGTCTGTAGGATGCTATAAACGGAAAAGCAGTCTTGCCCACTGTTAGTTGCACATGGATGGTCTCCGATACTTCATGCAATGCCACTAACCTGGAGGTGTGGATATCCTTGATAAATATGGAAACTCCCCCTCGTTTTGTGGTTCGGTCCGGGTTTTGGGGCCGAAAAGCATGATATGAGGTATAGCCTGGTAGTGCTGGGGTGCTCTCTGGAGCCTTGAACCAGGTTTCTGTCACTGCACAGATATCGATGTTCTCCATACTGAGGAGAGCTTCGAGTGCGTGCATCTTGAGGTTAAGACTTCTGGCGTTTAGCAGCATTACCCTTAGTTTCTTGTTCCTTGTGCTGTCTATGGGGGTGGGTTTGACTTTTGAGCCTTGCCTAAAAAAGGCACTATAGGGGTGGCAAGAGCCTTTGCCAATATCCGAAAGCCCAGTGATGACAGGTGCAAGCCGTCACTAGTGAAGCAACGTGGCTTATCGAGCATGTCATCCCAGGCTGACAGACACTGGATCCCCTTTGAATGACACCAAAATTTTAGATAATTGTTAAAATCGATCATTTTGTCTTTGTACTGTGTCATCATTCTAGGTGAGGGTAAGATGCTGCTCAAGGTCAGGGTCATACCAGCCTGGGCTACATGATCAGAGAGCTCCTCTATGTCTCTTTTCATGTAGTCCAGGGAGGTACATCTCAGGTCATTCACACCAGCATGTACAATGACTGAGTCATATTTGTATTTGCTTTGGAGTGACCTGAGTGCTTGCATTATGTGTCGGATCCTAGCACACATGCACGCATGTCTTTCAAACGCTACCCAACTGTGGGGACGACATGCAGACTCCACACAGAGGGCACTCCCAAGCCACGCCGAGAATCGAACAGGAGAACCTCTTGCTGTGAGGTAACAATGCTACCGCTGTACCACCACAGCAAGGAGAATTGTGGGAAAATTATACGAAACTAATGTATTAAAAGATTCTAAAACTGCGAAAGATTTAAACGTGAAAATGACAGAGTATGGATATTATGGTAATAAGAAACCAAAGGAAGTGAAAGAAATTGATAAAAAGTAATTTTATGTTTTGTGGATCATATGGAATGAAAGATTAAATGAGATAAAGTATAATGGGAAATGGGTATTGGATGACATTTTGAAAAATATACATTTTTGGTTGTGGAAAAAAGAGTGGGGGGAAGTAACTGAAATATATGATGTTATATGATGCTGAAATATCAGAAGTAATCAATTGTAAATAAGTGGGGAGGGTGGCCTAATGATTAAGGTGTTCGCCTTGCAAACACAAGGTGTGGGGTTTGAGCCTCACAAGGGATAATTGGCTAGGCCTAAAATGGCTCACAAGGGCAGTTAGCTTAGTACTAATCTATGAACCTATGTATATACTGTAGATAGTATAAATAGGGTATATAATTTGTTATAAATAATAAAGAACCCCTACTCTTCTCAATAGGTGCAGTGGGATATTTTACATCCATCTGAGCACAGTAGCAGATAGGGCCTGGGTTTAACATCTTATCTGAAGGACGACACACTCACAAGTACAGCACCCCCTTTATGCTGCACTGTAGTGTCCCCGATCCATCTCAGTGTTCTCTGTCAACGCCGGACATCATTATTCTTTTTGAAAAACTTGTCTGGGCTTAGAAAGACCACCTGGGTCATTAGCCTAGTAGCCCTCTATAAAGCTATAAATCTACCTGACACAGCTGATATATTTATATAGGTTCATAGGGTCATAGGTAGGTACTAGGCTATCTGCCCGAGGGCATTTATAAGCCTAGCCATTGTGTGTCGGCTTTCGCCGCCCCATTGATTAATTAACTGATCCTCTGTCAAGCAGTGCCAATAAAGTGATCCCAGGGGTGTATTTTCTGTTACCCATCCACTCGTCAAGGCTTCTCTTGAAGAGTGTTAATGAGGGGCTCTGCCTGATGTAATTTGGAATTTTGTTCCAAAGCATGGGGAGTCTCTGTGGCAGGAATCTATCCCTCCAGCATGTTCTATTTATTGTTGTGGCAAGGTTTAGCTCACTAGAGCGCGTGGCTTGCAGTGACTTGGATTTCTTTAGGTGGAGCATGTCCATCAATTCTGAGTTGGACATGACTTTGTAAGTAAGGCAGAGATCGCCTCTGAGTAAGCGATATGCCACTGGTACAGCTGGAGTTTTTTCAGTCGGGCTGCATAGGACATAAGTTTGAAGCCAGTAATCCTCTTGGTGAGGTACTTTTGTGGTCTTTCCAGCTGTTGGAAGTGTCTTCTGCAGTACATCCCAAATGGGGCATTGTACTCTATGATGGGTCTAATGAGTGACGAGTAGAGGGGCACTATAACCTCTTTATTTCTAGATGCAAACTCTTTAGTAATTAGATGGGCCACATAGAAGAATTTCCTCACTACTTTGGCAATATGTTTGTCAAAGGAGAGATTACTATCTACCTGGGTCCCCAGATCTCTTATTACCTCTTCTGTATTAAGGGGGCTGCCACCTGTATGGTAATTCGTGGGTGTTTTGTTTTTCTCAAATGGGATGACTATGCATTTTTTGGCATTTAGCTTGAGGCCATGACTTTGACACCAGGTGTCCGTCTCAGTAAGGCCCTTTTGCAGGATGTCCGTGTCAGCCAGAGAGTCAATTATGGCTCCCAGTTTGCAGTCATTGGTGAACTTGGTTAGCCATAGTCCTCCTGTGTTTGCCTGTACTTCTGAGAAGTATATGCTGAACAGTAGGGGTCCCAGGACCGAGCCTTGCAGGACACCACTTGTGACTGGTTTAGAGTTGGACCTGGAGCCTGCTATTCTTACCGTGTATGTTCTGTCTGTAAGCCAGTTGGCAACCCATCTTATGACGTAGGGGTTTATGGTCAGGCTGGTGAGTTTTTCTGTAACACCCGAGTGGGGAATGGTGTCGAAAGCCTTGGCGAGGGCATGGTAGGCTGTGTGAACCACCTTTCCATCGTCTATGGCCTTGGTGACTGTCTCAAAGAAGACAGCCAGGTTTAGTAGGCATGATCTGCCCTTAACAAAGCCGAACTGGGTTGGGTCAAGTGTTTGGAGGTTTTATATATATATATATATATATATATATATATGTATATACATTTATGGGTCCACTTCCACCCATCAAAATTACATTTAACCGAATCTCACTTGCCCAATCTGAGTTCTTCGAAACTTCAGTAACCTGAAAGTATGGACTGCTGAAATCCTTTCCCTATGAAAGGATCCACTTGGCCACCATGGTGAACCTTGTCCCTTTCTTCAATGTAGTGCAATCTCGGAGTTGGAATATTTAAGTAGGGGGGTTGTGGAGGGTGAAGCCTCCCACATTGGTAGGTTTAGTTTTGGTCCATGTAGTTTTTTCTAGTGGTGGTCAAGTGGTTCCTTTCATAGGGAAAGGATTTTGACAGTCCATATGCTTTCGAATTACTGCAGTTTCAAAGAAATGGGATTGGGTAAGTGAGATTTGGCTAAATGTAATTTCGATGGGTCGAAGGAGACTCATATATTTATATATATTATAAACACACAAATATAATTATAATTAGCAAAATGCCCAAATGTCAACATGCTTAATATACACATAAATGATCAAAACTTTAAAATACACACCTTTGAGTGTAATGTGAGGAATAACCTTGGAGCAGGCAGCTTTTAAACAGTTTTTTATTTTTCGCTGATGGCATGCCCCCCTGCAGCCATTTCACTCCCTAATTATATCTTCTAACCCTGAGATTACACAATCCCAGGGAAGGGCATATTCCCCAACCATGGAGATTGTGTGATTTCACACAGCTGCTGACCATCTGTTTTGTTGACCAAAGTGTCAAAGTGCCTTTTCATTCCTTGTACCTCTTCACTCTCCCTTCTTCACTTACTTCCTTACTGCTATCTGACTCTCTTCTCTTTCTCTCTAAATATACCATAAGCCTGTTTTTCCCTCACTTGTTACTGCAATTCCTATTTGTATTAGACAAACTCACCATTAATTTCCTACAAACTGTGTAACATTTCTCTAAATATTAAATGATTGCCAAACCTTGTATTGATTCTTAACCAATGTTTTTATATTATGTCTAATTTGTTATAATTGTTTAGACAATTGTTTTTGTTTTATTTTTGAAGATTGTAAAATTATCGTTCTTAAAATGTTTTGTAATAATTTGAAGCTTTTCTCCCGGGGCTTCTACTGAAAATGGGCTTCTACCCATTCGGGCTTTCCTAGTAATCACGTCAGTTAATAAATATATAAATAACAAAACAGGAGTCAACTTTAAGTACTTGTGTAAAAGAAGTGAACACATACATAGCTGTATGCAAACTTTACACCTATTGGTTTAGGTGTATAAAAATATATGGCATCTATGTCCACAGAAGGCATTGTTCTCATCAGACCCATCATGGAGTACAATGCTCCCTTCGGTGTGTACCTGATCAGGCATATGCAGTAACTGGAATGTCCACAGAGATTCCTTACAAAAAATACAAGGCATGAACACAATGCCTATACAAACTACCGCAATGTTCTCTCCCTATACGCTGTATCCTACAGACTGCTGACATGCGAATTATGCCTGGCATACAAAGCATTCTTGGATCCCACCCTGATGGACCTTTTGCATCACTACAAAACAAACACCATCAGAACTATTAGATCCAAGGATTTAAACTTTGTTTGTGATTTAAACAGGACATGTTGGACGGACAGGTATGTATCTCATAGAATTTCCTTTCTTTGGAAAAGGCTTCCCATCCATGGGAAGCAGAGCCCTTCCCCAATTCTGTTCAAGTGTAACATGGACCAGTGGATGAGAAATCAGAAATTCACCCCACGTCTGTCACCTGTCTCTCTGATGGGCAAAGACAGCAGTTAAAGAATGTCCTAATATACACCCCTTAAAACTATCTGTAAGGCACACACACAAACACGCCATAGGGTGAAAAAGTAGTATGGGACACAAGTTAGTTAAAAAAATAAATAAATAAAATGCAAATAAATTAATAAATATAAATGCATATTGCACTTCCTCCCTTCTCAATGATAGATGTTTGGGTGGGTGAATTTAATATATACTGTAGTGAAGCATCTCCTAGCGAGTTGTGGGGTATGTGGAACTGTCATGCTGGGGCATTCAAGGAGGAGGACCCTATAAACCGGCCCCAAACTAAGGAGGTTACATCCCCTTCTTATAAAAATGGGCATCCAGGAGCAGAGAAGCAGACATGCAGGTCTCTCACAGAGAGAAATTTACAAGCTATGTGTATAGACTATATAGTGAAGACTGATAACAATAGTCTGAGGATATGCTTGGAAAACCTACACTCTGCAGATTAACCTATAAAGTATCAAATGTTTTACAAGCGTGTTTATCTTTGAAACAGCAAGAGCTTACCTGTGGACTTAAATTATGGATTTTGCTAGAGATGACAGGCAACTTGATCTGAATTGCAATACTCCTCAAGGTGTCATAAGGACCATAGAGCTGAGAAAATGAGCATTTTGAACCATTCTATTTTAACTAGATAAGTTTGCCTTAATGCACTCTAAATAAAGAATATTTGAATCTACAAGAGTCTCCGGTATTTCTTAAATGCTGCAATGTATTTATATGCAAGCTTTCTGGCAAAACTGGGCCAATACATAATTCCAACAAATGATCCTAGTTAAAACTGAGATTACAGGGTAAGGCAGTCCAAAGCTCTTTCCCTTCTCTGCTCTGCTACTAGTAAGTAGTAAGTCCCATATGTGGTCTAAACTTCAGTTTGCTGTGGATTAAGCACATTTCACTACTCTCTTCTATGTAATCTGATGTGTAGAAAACACAGTCTGCATTTGTGAAGCGTAAGGGAGTTTACACAATAGTTGGTCCTCTAAAACAGATTTCTAGGTGCAACACTGACAACCACCACCACTTAATACCTTGACTTTCGATTAATTATTTTAAAGCATATATTATCATATGCACATTTGCTGTCATCTAGCAGTTAGGGTGACAACAGGCATTAGAAAACAAACTATCACTAATATACATTTTAATGAATACTGCCTAGGTTCTGTCATATGCATTCTTAACATTCTAAGACAATTTAAGTTTTATTCCACTGGGTTAGTTCAGTCACTTTTATGACATTTTTCCCATTATAGTTAACTGTTTACTTCTGTTCTCTGTTCTTTCTTTTGAATGAAGCTGTTACAAAAAAACATGCAATCTGTAACAAAAAACATTTAATGCTTCTTTATAGAGTATGGAATGCAAATTGAAATAAGTAAATACACCAAGTGTCATGTTCTGAAATTCTGCTACATACACATTATATACACAAAAACATGCAGAATAAAAAGACACTCACATTCATAATGTGAAGTACAGTGCTGACATACAGACGACAAGATTTCTGTCAGTAGAGATGCTCAGAAAGACAGGCATTCACATGTACGCATAAGGTCCAGATGAGATGTATAATTAAACAATAATCCACGACTATGAGTGGCTATATCAGGAAGGATTTACCCACATTTGATGTGGTTTGATTATGAGGGCAAACAGGAGTGGATTATTGCCTTTATACATTGACATAATTTAAGAAAGAAATTGTTTATCTTTCTTAAATAATATCTTTGAATAACGTCACTTCATTCTTCTTCTTCTGTGTTGTTTTCTGTGGGCTGATGTACAGCGCAGGTATGTGACACTTGCATTCCCACACTTGCACAGTACATCTGTGCAGTGCAAAAGATGATGTGACAGGGAAAGGGGAATCTCTGTTTCTGTTTTTAAACATTAAAAACAAATGTCAGGATTTTATGAGGGACAGTAGAGAAATACAAGGAAAATCAGGTATGTTTTCTGTTTCTTTAGTTTTGCAGAACATATCTGATGTTTCTCCTGCATATGCCAATAGGAAGTCTGGTCACTTAATGGTACTTCAGTGGCTGGGCTTTTTTCTATTGGTATATGCCCAATTGACATTGGATAAGCTGGTTGGGCTGTCAAATTAGAGTGTCTTATCTGAATAGCGATAAGCAGTCATTGTATATTCCTTGTTAACATTTTAAATGTCTGCTTTATACATAAAACAATTAGACAGTTGCACAGCTGTTTGTATATTCATAATCTCATACTTGTGTCATTAGTAGCCTTTCTCCATTTTACCACATTGCAATCAGTAACTGTCCTACATAATATGGAAAGACAAAGAGAAGAACAATCTCACCACTGTAACCCCTCCCCCAGAGTCCCTTGTCTGCATTCTTAACTAAAACACTATTATTATTTCTTTCTGAATCACATACAACAGGCTAATATGTTTACGGTTAGAGACTGCTGTGCAGAATGCAGATCTCTGGTCACTAACAGTATTTACAAACAGCCAACTCTACTCCCAGAGCAGCAATTCTTACCTCCAACTTCATGGTTCTGATTCTTTTTGAGAAACCAACTCTTGAGTGCCGTGTTCAAGGATATACGATGGAGGTACTTCAGTTACAAATAATTTGTGAAAACTAACCAATATGAAATTAAAAATATAAGTAAATACATTTTAAAAAAGGCTTTATTCAAATATTCAAGATGCTGGTTATACTTCAGCTAGTAATCAGAAAAAATAAATAACAAAAAAAGAGATTTTAGAGTAAGCTAACAGCTAACCTAACCACACCAACTTCAAGGAAGATCCGTAGTAAAAACACCTTCTACTACATCTTCCTGTCCTACACTGAAATATGTCCCACCTTATGCAAAACTGCTCATTCATATTCATAACCAAAAGCTCTAATAAAACCCAAGAGGATGGCCTTCTGAATAATTAATGAGGGAGACTACATACATTTTTCAATTCCTGTATTGTTAGCTCCCTTTTAAACTGCTATCTGTGATTTAGTCACGCTCAGCATTATGATTTTTGGCTTCAGATTTAAATGTGCTCTACCCTCACACACATATGACTTCTTATAGGTGCAAGCAGAATAAAATCACTTTTGAGATTCAGATTTTTTTCATTGTGACATCTAGCAGATTTAAGACTTCTCTTTATGTAAAATGTCAGCAATATCATTTCTACTGCCCATAGGCTAAGTATGCAACCCAGACTACATATATCAACACAATGTTTACTGTGGTTTAGCTTTGAAACTGTTTTATCCGTAATATGTATTAAAATAAAAGTGTATCCACATTTCACACACACACACACACACACACACACACACACACACACACACACACTATGTGTGTCTATCAGAACTCAGATGATACGACCGTGGCTGCATCACTTCAAATGAACGTGATATTCACAGAGAAATGCATAAAGGCAACGTGTATCTGCACACAACACCTCGGCTGAGATTCAGTAATGGGTTTGTGGCTCTGTGAAATGATGACAGGATGTGACAGCCAAGCTCATTAATATCAAAACACACCTTTCTGTTGCTCCACCTTTAGAACTATGGAATATGAATATTTATGAGTAAGTTTACATAGCTGTAAGGACACATTTCAGTGCTGGACAGAAGGAAGTTTCATATTGTTGCAGTTGTGGGAAGCTGACACACTGTTTTGCACAGATTATTTGTATCTGATAACTAGTAGTACCAGCTGTAGCTTGTATTTGTTTTTTCCTGATAACTATCCCTACCAGTAGTAGATTGTATCTGTGGATGCATTGGTCTGTACTGGTGAATGAAACAAAATCAGAACCATGAAGCTGGAGGTAAGAAACTATTCTTTAGATTGTTATTATTTGTGATTTTAGGCAAATGGTTTATATAGTAGCAGTTTGTGTTCCTAACCATTACAATCACTATTGTTGGCTCTACATTAAAACCATGAAGCTAGAAATTGTGGATGTTGAGAATACACAACACTGGTGCAGTGAAACTACCTGGTTTTCAAGTGGTTAGATGTTTGTGATTTTAGATGAATAACAGTTGGAATTCCTGAATACAGCAGCTTGTTGTGTTTGGTTATGACACAAACAGTTCCATAGGGAACATATGGAGGGTATTTTGCATGTAGTCAGATATTCCTTGACTTTGTGATTTCAAACTCTGGAGATTAGTGTCTCTGGAAATGGAACCACAACACTCCAAACTTGAAATGTTGAGCTGTCTAAAATTGTAGAATGGTTTAATTCTCAGTACATGTACATCTGTATGTGCCATATAAATTTAAATGATTGTAGTTAATCCACATTGTGTGTTAATGCTTTGTATTGTGTCTGTCTGTGTAGTAAGTATAATGGGTTTTAGTATTCATATGCTGTGTGTGTGTGTGTGTGTGTGTGTGTGTGTGTGTGTGTGTGTGTGTGTGTGTGTGTGTGTGTGTGAAAACATTTGCATTGCAGAACTAAATATCTATCAGCAAGTACACAGCATCTCAGCCAGTCAGCGTATCTCTGTGAATTTTATATTGTTTCTTTTACTTTGAATTCCAAATTTTAAGAGACAAGAATTGTTTTCTATTATAGATGATGTATATTGTTGAACCATAGTTTTGTTCATTAAGAAAAGGGAGAAAACAAAAGTATTTTACTATTACAGAAGAGAATTGACATGTAAAAGGAATCCTTCAGTGATGTGTGATGTGAAATACCCATGACTGATAAGGAATTATTGCAGATACTGCAATATTCATGCTATAGGTGTTAAACATGTTTATGATCTATTTCTGATATTAAGGTGTTACTGGTTAGTAAATTTTTATTTCTGTGTATACTTAAGCAATAAATCATGATGCTGTTCAGCACGAGCCAGTAAAATTTCAAAAGTAGTATAAAGTCATTTTTTCCAATAAAATATAGTAAAAAGAACTCAAATACACTTTAACAGCCCCCAGAAGTCATTTAACACTGTTTTTCCACAGAAAAATGGTTTTAAAATGTTTAAATCAACCTTTAAACTGTCAAACACAAAAGTGTGCTCCCGTTTAAAAGTACAGCAAGTGGCTTAGAACGTGATTTCCACAAAAGGAAAGTAAACTTTCCATATATTATTTGTAATATTTAAATTTTTCTCTAAAAGGAACTTATTTGCCCAGCAGTGGAACATTAGAAGCTCGTGATCCTGGAAAGCTTGCAGCACTCTCTTTGGTAGCAGGAAAGCTCTGAAGGGCTTGACACACAAACCGGCCTTTCAGTTAGGCCAGCTCAAGCTGACTAATGGTTTGGACTTGTGGAAGGTGTCCTGAAGCTTTGAAAACTGTCCGGCTGTTAGATCTTATACAGGCTATAACCCATATAACTTAGGCTACTGCAGTCGTAGTCATTTGAATATCTTCTGTTATGGTAAGTTTACTTACACAACTGTACTTTTGGGTTTTGGTAATGCATAGTTTATCTTTGGCCTTGGCTGATACTGTTTGATCATAAAGTGGGAGGTATAAATGTAGAAATGTACTGTGGCCTATCTTCTGTCACGATTTGTTTGTATATTATTTCTACATATTCGCACTTGGAGGTTTGAAATTGTTCTGTTAGGATGCAGTGAGGATTATTCTAGCTTTATAAATAATTTATCATTTCAGACATAAATAAATCCTGTGTCCCTCACTATCAAGATGTTTGACTTTTTGTGCCATACCAATGTTACTATGGAAGAGCTACCTTGACTGGAGACTGTGAAAGTAGGTATCAGAGATATACTTTACTAGCATACAGTAGGGCTCAATGCCTACCAGAAGGGTTAATAGCAATGGCTAGTAATACTTTATTTCTGTACCCAAGATTTTAAGAAGTGAAGCTCTGTCATTAGCAGTAGCATCAGTAGTATCCGTGCATTAGTGTGTGGGTTGGATAACATTATATTTGACAATGACTGAGTAACAAATCTTCCCCTAACCATTGTGTAAAGAAGAAGAGAGGTATATTTTGCTTTCTCTCATACTAGGGTGTACAACAGTGATCTACTCTAAGTTTGGAAACTAATGTGTAAAGAACAGCACAACTGTAGGGTGTAACGGAGAAGAGTGCTGTGCGTACATACATTTCATGCTGTTAGATCTAAGAGAAAACAGAGCAGGCATATAGTTCATGCACTCAGGTATAAGGGAGAGATATACATATTCCATGCACTGAAGTATGAAGGCAAACAGAGTTGCTCTGAAGTATAAAAGAGTACAGAGTTGTCTATATAGTCTATGCACTGTGAACTGAGGTGTAAAGGAGAACAGAGCTATATGTATGGGTTGAGGCACCTAGGCAGTGAGACATTTCCCTGTGGTACATTTGGTTGGGGACACATGGCTGAAGTGACATTCAGCTGCAGAGAAATATGGCTGTTGCAAATTTCAAAGAGATGCACACAGTGTCCTGCCCACAATTTAATAACTAAGCGCATGGGAGGAGAAGAAGCAACGAGTGCTGTGTTCAGTGTACAGTACATGCCTGTGTGACTACAACATGTAGAAATGTGCTACAACGTGGAGGAAATCTTGCATACTACTGTAGTTACCAGTGTGCATTTTAGGTAATGTGCCCTAGACACTGTGAAGGGAATAGACGTCCACACACACCAATTATAAAGGCATTGCCCATTGTGCACTACATTTGTACTGCTGCTGATATGCCCCCTGGCCAGCCTGCTGCTGATGTTTGCCATACTTTCTGCTGTCTCATGCTGTCCTGGGGGTCATGGACATTATTTTCTTTCTGTGCATTTGGTTATTGACGCTGGGGGCATGGCACCATATTCTTTTCTTTGCCCACTGGAAATTCGCAACAGCCATATTTCTCTGTAGCTGTCACTTTAGCCACGTGTCCCCAACCAAACGTACCACAGGGAAATGTCTCACACTGCCTTGGTGCATCAACCCAAATTTTACAAAAATATATATGAATTATATGTAAGTACCATTAACCACACATTTTTCTGAAAGATCCCATAAATAAACTTGCATACCTTGATATGAATGTCACTCATCGCTGTACCTGGTCCTTCTGTAGAAATTTTTTTTGTTATACTGAGAACAATTATATGTTCACTTAAGTTCCATACTCATATATAACATCTCTTATTTGAGAGTCTACAAAAATGTTTTGAAGTCTTTAGATCACAGCTATTTTTAAAAGCTGGATAAATGACATTTTACATGAAGAGTGACAAAAAAAATCATTGCACCAAGTTTACTCATAATCAATTTTTAACATGAGGTTGTACAAAGGCATCAGTTAATAGACATTCTTTTTTCACCGAGGTCCATTTATCCCCGAAATACATGCCTCTTAGGAAGGTTAACATCATCCTTATAAACATTGCACAAATTATAAATAATGGTATTCTTGTATCTTTCCCTAAAACCTTAAGCAGGTTATAAATAATTTTTGTATTTTTCACTAAAAACTTTATTAAGGATTTCTCAGGCCAATAGTCTAAATCTGCACTGGTACTAAGTAAATTGGTTAGCTATTCCTGAAACTGTGTCATCAGATTTGAATGATGAATGACTTATTCCACTGTGTTCCCTGGTAAGGTATAGCACTTATGTTTGTAATGTAACTATCATTAGTACAGCGTCTCCCCTTGTCCCCAATTTTAAAGATAAACCTCAAAGTCACCTACTCCTTTTTTGGACACATTGTACTTACTTACCCACAGTTGATTTCATTGAGGAACAATCAGAAATAACTTATATTCTAACTAGAGGAGCACAGTAAACATTAATTGGAACCTTAAATGGCGGGATAAATATATCATGCCTAAGAAGTCCTAATTGTTTAAGTAAATAAGTTAAAGGCTCATTAATCATTAATTTGTGGTTGCCATTCAACTGTTTCCCAGCAAAACTATATTTCAGCAATAATTTTCTGACAAAGTCAGTCATATAATAACAATGCAGATGCATTTAAGATGGATATTTTTAGAAATTGTAATACTTTATTTGGGATTTTGTCTGTATTTAAATTGCATGTGCAGCTAAATTAATAAATCCCTTTCAGTTTGTCTGAATTTTCAAGAATACACATTTCATCTGTTGGGAGAGAGAATTATGGTTCCAAGTTAAATTGTCTGATTATCACTGGTATTTAAGTTTTCATTCCTTACTGTACCAGAGTGCCTCATATTTGTGGTGGTAACTATTTGAAATGTCAGGATTTGAAATGCCATTTCTAAAATGTGGAGACTGAATCTAGACTTATATATATTAAGTCTGACATTGGCATTTTTTTGAAATTTCTGTTTTAAACAAGGTATTGCGATCTTGAAGTTATACCTTGTTGAAAACAGAAATTTAAAAAAAATGGCAATTTCAGACTTATGTGATCTTGAAGTTAAAAAACTGCGGTGGTGGTGCTGCGGTAGCATTGTCGCCTCACAGTAAGACGTTGTCCTGTTCGATTCTCAGCTAAAGCGTCATCTGTGTGGAGACATGCGTGAATGGGCGTACCTTCGTTGAAGGTTGTGCGTCAGTGCTGGCAACTCGGCACGTACAAATCTACTGCCAATCATTGGCGGACCAGAGTTCCACTGTGGCAACCCCTAACCGGGAAATGCCAAAAGATACAACAACATTGCGATCTTGAAGTTGGCATATATGACACTGGAGGGTGCAGGACGGGGGGGGGGGGGCTTTCTTACCAGCAAAAGACAAGTTTAAGAAGGGTGATGTTTGATATTCAGTCTTCTACTGTATTTTCTGGGTTTAGTATTTCAGGACTCTATATTGTGAGTCACTAAATTTCAGAAGGGACCCTTTTGTGGCATCACCTTGTAAGGCCCGATTTACGTCACATCTGCTGTGTTTCTTTTTGTTTGATAAATTGATTTATTTCCAGGTCATTGTGAGTAACATCATGATATGATGTGTGAAGTTAACCTTTGGTTTCCGCAGCATTCTTTTTTACACTGTTGCCATGGAAACAGTTACCTTTTCTGAAGTCCTCCAAGTCCTAGTTTAATTTCTAAAGTTTTAATTTAGACAATTGTTTCTTAGAATTGTTCAAACCAAAGCGATACTCTCAAATACATTGTACTGCAGTGCCAACAAGGAATTTCTGATTTGTATAATTCTCCAAGTCATTGTTCTTTGTACTATTAAGTCCTTCTGTCACTGGTCACATTCTGTAAGTGTGGCTATTCACTTCCTTATACATTCAGGTAGGCTTGTTCCCAGCAAAACTTAAAATACTATTCTGTTTCAGTGAAATCAAAAAGAAGATACCCAGGAAATCCTTAAACCATTTGAAGTTGCATAATTATGCTGATATATTGCTCCAGAGGATGGATGTTATTGAATACATTATTTTGGGTAGTCTTCTTTTCAGATTTGTAAAAATGGTTTCATGATCTGATAAATCCACCCTTGCCTCTTTAAAGTTATATACATTTTAAAGTAACTTTTATTATCACAAATGGTAAATAAAATCAAGAATAAAAGTTACAGCTATTTATATACACTATAACTTATAGAAATTAAGCCAAGTCATAACAGTAGAAGAAAACCCTACTATCAGATTCCTAGCTAATATTGAATACAAAGTAGTAAGCACTCAACACATTTGAATCTGTTTTGCCATATTTCTGTATTCTATTTATTTCACGTAGTTTATGTAGAGTATATCCCCCATCCTGTAAATAATGCTCACAATTTTTAATGTGGCTGCCATCGTCCCTCCTGTTATATGTTGTTGTTTAGACAGACGTCAGGATACATACCATCCTGGATGTTACTCTTCATTGCCCATTACCCCTTTCAGTATTCTCCCCCATTTTTGAATCACATGTCGAATGCATGGAAGTTGTAGCTGGATCCAGGGAGCCCCCCCCCAATCTGGATCCAGGGACCCCCCCCTCATCTGGATCCAGGGACGCCACTCCCCATCTTTCACACCTCTTATTTAAGATTAAAAAACATAATGCTCGACACCACATTTTATGGTTTCAAATGTTGTCTGTTTACCTTTTGATCTATCTGATATCATACCTGTCAATTGCCCAGATGTTTGTTTCATATTTTGGCCTTTTTCACATAAAATTTCTGGGAGGGGTTCTGACGAATCAATGAGGATTGTAGCCATTTAAGAGTTTCATGAGTTTCATTCTTCATAGCCTTCAGAAAATGTATGTCAATGCAAAAATTGTTAAAGTAACTTTCCAAGTTTATATGAGCAATATTTAAAACCTGTCCCTGATTTTGGGCCTTTGCCTTCCCCTACTTATTATTTTGACTTTGGTTTTGTCCAGAATTATTGTACTAAGAGGTCGACAGGTATGTTTCTCATTGTGCACTTTAGTTCAGATTGATTATTTGTGTGAGTCTATTATGTATGCATGAATGTGTGTGTGGGGGGGGGTGCTTTCATACCCCCACACTCCCCTAGACTAATGAGCAAATCCTGCAGCATTGGTGGTGGTGGGGGGGACATTAGGCATCGAGGATAATTATTTTTATAGCTTGCCATAAAGGCATAAAAAAAATAGAGTTTGTAGCACAAAAGACATTGGGCAGGCAGAACACTGGACAGCAGTTATAGTCTACATAACATGCAGTAAAGAGATTCAAACCCTCTACCTTCCACAGAGGATCATAGTCCTCTGCACCATAACGAAAAACCAAGGTAATATAAAAATATTGCCCAAGTCTTTAAAAATTTAAGGTAAAAGGGGGGAAGGTTTGAGATCCTGCATCCTTAACACAGACAGCAGCATCATCAATCCGCTACACTAACTGATCGGGTACCATGGAATGTTTTACATAGTAAAAAGTACATAGCGCTAATATCTGGCAGTATTCAATCCACTACACTAACTGATCGGGTACCAGGGAATGTTTTACGTAGTAAAAAGTATGTAGCGCTAATATCTGGCAGTGTTCAATCCACTACACTAACTGATCGGATACCATTGGAATTTTTTTACGTAGTAAAAAGTATGTAGCTCTAATATCTGGCAGTATTCAATGGCTGCAACAGTTCACGAGTTACAGGGAACGGGGCACCTATAAGAGGCAACAGGAGAACCGT
Organism: Protopterus annectens; assembly: GCF_019279795.1. Taxonomy (NCBI): domain Eukaryota; kingdom Metazoa; phylum Chordata; order Ceratodontiformes; family Protopteridae; genus Protopterus; species Protopterus annectens. The sequence goes on from NC_056726.1 coordinate 1,525,427,652, forward strand.
CCTGTAAAATCTGGGGCAGACAGTTGAGAGGGATGGATGCGTGTCCAATTGAGAGAAAGCTTCAACTGAAAGCTGAGCGGAATGCTAGATGACACCAGGAAGAATTTTTTAATTGTAAAATGGAAATTCTTTAAGTTAGTAGAACGATGGGTCTGGCATCACAATGCATTTCACAGCCAAAAAGTATGAAACTCTAATGTCTGGTAAACCACCTACCTAGACGTGTGATGCAATACCTCACTCAGATATTGTTGCCAGATTCACCGGACTAGGCACAAATCCCTACATAACCCAGTAGATTGGCAGCTGCCTTACAGATAGGACCCAAGACGTCAGGATTGGTGAGACCTCCTCCACCAAGAGACCGGTCACCAACATAGTACTGCAGGGCTCAGTGCTGGGCCTGCTCATGTTTGGCATCTATTTCTCAGAGGTCAAGGCTAATGTCAGTGGCCTTTGGCTCACCATGTCTGTGGACAAATGAAAATGATGAGCTATCACAGATTCCCCCATGACACTAACATCCTTCAAATCAGTGTAACACAGGCACATGACTAGTGCCAAAGCCATGGATTAAACTCAATGCCAAGAAGTGCATTATACTGCCATTTGGGAAAAAGTCCACCCCAAGTTTATTACTCCATCAGTAACACATCCATAAAAGCTGACCCAATAGTTAGGGATCGGGGAACATATGTAAGCAGTAATCTGGCGTTTGAACAACACAAAGCCAAGGCAGTAAGAAAATCATTCTATGTCACCCCGCTTATAAGTAAGGGTATAGCATTCAGGTGCAAGGAAGTTACATTAACACTTTACTCAGCCCTTTTCAGTCCCATCATTGAGTGCAATGCCCCCTTTGGCATGTACATCTCCAGACATAACGTAAATCGTGGAAGGCTCACAGAGGTTCTTCACCAACAGAATCCAGGGTATTAACACATTGTCCTGTACAGATTGCCTTAAAGTCCTGTGTTAGAAAAATATGTATTAATGTGTGTATTAGCAATATGCTTAGTGCATTTAGAGCTTGAAAAGGGTTAACACATTTATTCTATTTCATACTGCATAAATCTGTACAAACTGCAGTTGCTTTCTGACCTTGTATTGTTAGCTAAAATCTAGCTTGTGCCTTGGAAATTTACTGAGAAGCAGGTGATTTCTGCTTGCGTTAGGAAAATAATGAATAGAACAATACTACGTGTATGAAACTGACAAGAAGCTCCGCTGTGCTATTAGAAAATACACAGCTGTAGAAGTTACAGGTAATTAGTACAAAGCCTGCTTGAAAATATGAACTGCAATCAGCATTTGCTAGTATCTGAGTTAGAAAAGTACCTTGAAATGTAACACTGTACAACAGACGCTTGTAAACGGATTAATGGTCACCAAGGCCAGGTTGTTTTTCTCAAACGTTTCTCACAAATCTAGTCATGTCAGCAGAAAATCTGAGTAACATCTGCTGTAGAACAATACTGAAGGTTGTGTTTGATTATGTCAGCCATAGAAGGCCATGTCTTGTAAAACAGTATAAGAATGAACATACTTCCTGTTAGTAGTTAGACAAATCCTTGTATTTGCATGTTTTTGTCTCCTTGCGGCAAGTCAATTAAAAGTGCCTTAACTGAACCTTACGTGTATCGGTCTTTGAAGTTTTTTCCTTTGACATCCTGTCTACATATCCAGTCCCTTACAAGTTACTGAGAGGTGATCTATGCATTGTCGTGTTCTTTTACTTAAGAAAGAAAGACGCGGGACAACTGTGTGCTGTTGCTACCAACTCCAAACTTTATTGACAAGCCAGCGTACAATACAATCAACATCCTTCCTGTCTCACAGCCCTTACGTCATGCACCTCCCCGCTCCCAAAGAGCATTCGCTAAGGCAAGACAACTCAGTCCATTGAATACACCACATCTCCCTTTCTAAAAAGCCCCTTTTCACTTATTACAAAACCCAGATCTTTTCAATTTCTCCGTCTTCACTACGAACTTGGTACATTGACACAAAATGCTCACTTAGCCATGTTCGGATTACTATAACACAAATGACATTGCTATTTACAGACTGATCTCTACAGATCCAATCGGTCCGGCTTGTTAATAATTCTTCCTGATCTGGTCCTCACAACATCACTATGTACCCGGGTTTCCGGGGGAAGGCCATTGCAAGACGGCAAGGCCTCAACGGTCTTACTTAACACACTTTCCTGACCCACAGGGTTAGATTTACACTCAGGCTCAGGTAAGGGAATCAGATGCACACGGTTTCTCCGCACAGTCCCTTGGGGCACGTCTACCTCAAATGACCTCGGCGAGTAATGTTTCTGATCTACCGTACCTGGGGTCTTCATATCTGTCACCCACACCTGGTCACCAGGCAACACATCACCCAGCGGCCTTGCCCGATGGCGTCGGTTGTAGTTTGCCGCATTATACACCCTCTTCTCCTCCTCTTTCCCCACAAGTCTTCTGCAGTCGGGCAGCACCGGGTCCAACTGCGAAGGATGAATCGGAAGAGAAGTCCGCAACCGACGTCCCATGAGAAGTTCCGCAGGGCTATAGCCATTCTGCAGTGGCGTTGTCCTGTACGCCAGAAGAGCCATGTACGGATCGACACTTTTCTTAAGCAGGTTCTTCACAGTCTGAACCGCACGTTCCGCCTCCCCGTTACTCTGCGGGAACCTGGGGCTGCTTGTAACATGCTCGAAGCCATAAGCCGTTGCGAAGTCCGCAAAAGATTGGCCTGAAAACTGAGGGCCATTATCGGACACGAGGACCTCTGGGATACCATGGCGAGCGAAGAAGGACTTTAGGTGGGTGATGACCTCGTTGGATTTGCTATGTTTCAACAATGCGATCTCGAGAAACCTGGATAAGTAGTCCACAGCAAGAAGGTAAGTATGTCCTTTTAGTTCAAATAAATCCGTGCCCACTCTTTGCCATGGTCTGTCCGGACATTCAGTTGGGATGAGGGGCTCAGGATGATTCCTCCTCTCTGAGATGCACGTCCTGCATCCCGAAACCATGTCATTTATCTGTTGGCTGAGCCCAGGCCACCAGACAGTCTGACAGGCTCTGGCTTTGCACTTCACGATACCTTGATGTCCCTCATGTAATTTCAACAACACCTCATTACGCATGGCAGAGGGATAACAAGGCGTGAATCTTTTAACAGCAACCCATCTTTCACTGTTAATGTAGAACGATCTGGCCAGTAGCTCTTCAGCAAGGGTTCCTGGTTCGCATACAGCGGCCACCCCTGACTGCACAATTCCATAACCCGCACACACACTGTCTGCTTTCAGCTGCTCCCGTAGTGTCTGGAGGAAGGAAGGCTTCACCTGCATGTTTTCCACAATACTGTTCACATAGATATCCGTGTCCTCCATCAACTTTATTTCCTCCAGTGTTAGCCTGGTTTTAAGTGGAGAACGTGACAAGGCATCTGCCACCCACAGTGATTTCCCTGGAGCGTACTGCACTGTGTATGAGAACTGCATCAGTCTCATCCTGAAGCGTTGGATTCTAGGCGGTAGAAGATCCAGCGCCTGACCTCCAAGCAATGAAACCAGGGGTTTGTGATCAGTTTCTAGACAAAACGATTTGCCTAATAGGTAATCTCTGAAGCGTTCACATGCCCAGGTAGACGCTAGAGCCTCTTTCTCAACCTGGGCATATCGTTGCTCTGTAGGTGAGAGTGACCTTGATGCGTAGGCCACAGGTCTCCAGCCGTCCTCCCATTGTTGCTGCAGCACGCTCCCTAACCCAAAGGATGATGCATCCGCAGAAACCTTCGTATCCCTATTCGGTCGTATACAGCCAAAACTGGAGGTGAGCTGATCGCATCTTTTAAGTCATTGGATGCCTTTTCCTGGTCCCCAGTACCAGCTATTTTTTGATAGTAAGTCTCTCAGAGCTCTATCCCTCTCAGCCAAATGAGGGATGAACTTTCCCACCTGATTCACCATGCCCAGGAAACTCCTGAGTTCTCCGACTGTTGCAGGTGCTTCCATCTCCGTGATGGACGCGGTCCTCCTTGGGTCTGGGCTTATGCCAGAATCTGTGATGACATGGCCCAAGAAGGTCACTTTGCTCCTTGACAGGTCACATTTCCCCACATTCAGCGTGATGCCTGCCTCTTCCAGTCTCTTTAATGCTGCATGAAGCCGGGCATCGTGTTCCTCCTGGCAACGACCCCAGACCAGCACGTCGTCCATGTGGCAAATCACACCTTCTAGTCCTTCAATGACCTCTGCCATCATGCGTTGAAAGTGTTCCGGTGCAGAGTTAATGCCAAAGGGAAGGCGATTGAAGCAAAAACGCCCAAAGGGGGTTATGAATGTGGTAAGCGCAGCCGACTCCTCTCACAAAGGAATTTGCCAAAATCCCATATTGGCATCCAGTTTACTAAACACCTTCCCGGCAAGCATCCCAAGACTCTGCTCAACCGAGGGCAGCACGAACCTCTCCTGCATACGTATTCATTTAACTTAGTGTAGTCTACACATAGTCTCAGTCTGTTACTGTCTTTCTTTGGGACGACAACCATGCCTGCACACCAGTCAGTAGGTTCCTCCATTCTGGTAACACCCAGCGTCTCCATCCTCATTAACTCCTCCTTCACTTTCCCCATCAAAGGTAGGGGTATCCTCCTGGGGGTCTTCAAAGAGTATGGCACCGCATCTGGCTGAAGCTTTATATGGTACTTCCGCTGCACTACCCCCAGCCCAGAGCACAGTTCAGGGTATGAGGCCTTCAAAGACTCCATGGTAATAGTGTCAACCCGCTTCAGGAGACCCAGCCCCAAAATAGCAGGAAGACCTAAAAGCGGCGTGCGGAGGCCTTTAACAACATACACCTTCTCGCATGTCTGTCTTTGTCCATAACCAAGCTGAAGCTCCAAGGATCCTGTGACCTCCAGTGGCGTCCCTCCAGGCCCCAACAAGGGCCTCTCCGGCTGCTGGAGCAGAGGAGCATCCTTCCCACTGAACAAGTTGTCCAGGTCTGACTTGGAAATAACAGTAACATCCGCCCCCGTGTCAAGCTTGAAAGTCATAGATGTGCCCTCTATTTGAACCTCCACAATCCAGGAATGGTTCCCAGAGGAGACAGAGCCAAGGAAAAAGCCCTGTTCTTCACGCTCGCCAAGCTCCTCGTCCTCCTCGATACACTGCACCGCCTTAATCTGCCTGCAGACTCGCTGGTAGTGGCCCTTCTTCCCACACGAGCGACATCTTGCAGCAGTCGCCGGGCATAGGAGTTTATGATGAAATGGGCCCCCACACCTGTAACACTGCGAAATCGGAGCGTCTTTACCCTTTTGCGTCTGTCGCTGAAAAATCGGCGTCAGGGCCTTGCCCCAACCTTTCGAGGGCTCCAGCCGGCGTTTGGTGTCGAGTGGTGTCTGCACAGCGTTCACGTTATACTGCAGGGCACTACTATCGCACCTCAAAGCCGTCTGCTGCTTCTTTACCTCCTCCGACTGTCTGGCCATGTTTACAGCTCTCTCCAAGTCCAACTCTTTCTCCATCTGCATCCGCTCGGACAGTCTGGTGTCAGCCAAGCCCACAACAATTCTATCTCTTATGAGCTCATCGTGCAGCGTCCCATAATTGCAGTGCTCAGCTAAAGCATGCAAAGCAGTAACAAAAGCATCAACAGTCTCATTCAGTTCTTGTTTCTGCATGTTAAATCGCACGCGTTCATAAACAATGTTCTTTTGACAATAAAAAATCTTTCGAAGCCGTCTTTCACTTTGCCATACTCCTGATGCTCTGCATCGGTTAGTTTGAGGCCTCTCAGGACATCGTCTGCCTCATCGCCCATGCAGTATATCAGGGTGTTCACCTGGTTCCCTTCTGGGTTCGAAGATAAATTGCTGGCCTGACGGAACCGTTCAAAGCGGCGTATCCATCGTGTCCATTCATGAGGTTTGGAGAAATCAAAGGGCTCAGGCGGCTGAATGCTAAACGTAGCATTAGGAGCGCTAGCCGCCATGTTAATTCTAGCTCACGGCTGCCGACCATTCTCTTCGTCCGACATGTCCGCCCCCACGGCCCTAGACCACTCGTACGGTCTTCAGCAAGTGTTCAGCAGTCCCAGGCACAGCCACACAGCACTTCTGACACCATGTCGTGTTCTTTTACTTAAGAAAGAAAGACGCGGGACAACTGTGTGCTGTTGCTACCAACTCCAAACTTTATTGACAAGCCAGCGTACAATACAATCAACATCCTTCCTGTCTCACAGCCCTTACGTCATGCACCTCCCCGCTCCCAAAGAGCATTCGCTAAGGCAAGACAACTCAGTCCATTGAATACACCACATGCATGACATTTAAGGCACCCTCAGATAAGGCCCTGACTGACCTTTTGCATATCTGCAAAATGAACAACACTAGAAACACTAGATGCAAGGATTTAAACTTTGCTTGCAATATAAATAGAACATGTTGATGAGACAGATATGTGTCTGAAGTGATCCCCATTCATATGAAGCAGGGTCAGTTCCTAACCCTCCATGTGAAGCAGGGTCAGTTCCTAACCCTCTATGTGAAGCAGGGTCAGTTCCTACCCCTCCATGTGAAGCAGGGTCAGTTCCTACCCCTCCATGTGAAGCAGAGTCAGTTCCTACCCCTCTATGTGAAGCAGGGTCAGTTCCTACCCCTCCATGTGAAGCAGGGTCAGTTCCTACCCCTCCATGTGAAGCAGGGTTAGTTCCTACTCCTCCATGTGAAGCAGGATCAGTTCCTACCCCTCCATATGAAGCAGAGTCCATTCCTAACCCTTTTCAAATATATCCTTGATCATTGGATGGGAAATTGAAAATTTGCCTTCAGTCTGGCTGCCGTATCTCTGAAAGACAGATGCTGACAGAAAATACTCCCTAACTAATATAACCTCCCCCACACTAAACCTTAAGCAATCTCCTAACTAACATACCCCTACAAATAGATAGCCATGTTACATGTAGACATAAGTAAGTCCCTGGTGGTGGTTAGCCTAGTATATGCCTTTGAACCTACTGACACACTGTATGGATCTGTGATTTATGCATCAGGGACAAAAAAAATAAGAGGAGGTATCAGGCATGTTCCGCCAGATCAGGGACAGTTAAGAGGCATATATGTGTTCTGAATATGTGCATGTGTGTGGAAGATTGAAGGGGCAGTGACTGTACCAAGAAGAAGCATGGGTAGCCAGTATTAAGTACCCCAGGAAAGTGTCAATTACCACTCAGGTTACTGAACAGCAGTTTGGACACATGGGAAGTAGCCAGTTAATGAGGTGTTTCCTTATTCAAGCTAATTTGTCCCTGAATCACAAATTCCCACATCGTGTAAGCAGTCTGTTCTTACTGCCATTGCTAGGGTTCTTTCTGAATCCCCACGTTTTGTCTGAAGTCCTACATGTTCTGCATATATTACGGGACAAAGTTAATGACGATTTGTATGCACGATATATATATGACAGCAAAATCTGTACCTACAGCAGTAAAAATAGTAAAGCGACTCTCTTAGTGAAGCGTGCAAAAAGCAAGTAAGACCTGTAGCACAAAGCAGAAGAGATGTTTGCCTCTCATAGAGAGGGATTTCTTCATGACTGGTGGTCAGTACAGTGGCTGCCATGTTCATTGGATCTTTGAGACTGATTAAATGTCTCTCAGTAGCCTCACTTCTCTATTAAAGAGTCATCATATGTAGATTCTTACTCTGCACCACAGTCTCTGTAAGTCTCTTTGTGTTGTTTGGCAAACATTTGGATCCGTAATTAAACGCAGTTCTTTCTTTATTGAGGAAGACTAACTCCGAATTCATTTGTACTTGTTCACTTGTGATACAGGAACAGAAAATATTGTGATTTTTGATATATAATGACTAAAACATGCTTACTAAAATCACCAGTGTTGTAGACAATGGAAACAGCCTTGTGAATTCAGTTGCAGTTTATTTATATTGCAGAATATAAAATATTGCTGTCTTTTAATGGAAAGGTAAAATAAATGCACATTTTGCTTACTCATCAGTTTCAGATTTATCAGTTCACTTTTAGTCTGTTAATAAAAAATAGCAATTTTTCTTACAGATGTTGTGTAAGCAACTATGGATAAGCTGCTTTAAACATCCAAAATTAGTTTCTTTGTACTTTGCTTCAATTAGACTCTGGTATTCCACAAGTAAAGTACAACTAGGGCGCTGACACGCCAGAGGTAAATCCACAGTTAAGTTCTAGATATCGTTAAATCCACCATTTAGATGCAGTTGTTATAATCTATAAAGGTGAGGATCAGAAAGGACCCGAGACATTTGGTCCATCCTGTCACTGCAGAAAGCTGTGTAAGTAGATCAGTGAACCCCCTGTAGTTACCTTTATATTCTCAAATAAACAGTGTGAAAACATATCCCAGCAGATCATTCCCAAGATGAATATCTGAAAGTGTGCATATGGAGGGAGGTAATAATATATTGTATAATGACAAAAGCTTCAGCTGTATTGACCTAAGATCTTTGCGTACTCCAAACATTTCATTCTTGCTTGCAGAAGGTTTACATGTAACAGCAAGTTGACAGATTTGATTGCAGAGGATTTACATTAACAACAAGTTAGCAGACTATATTGCAGAAGGTTTACATGTAATAGCACATGTTAGCAGACTGGATTGCAGATGCATTTGGAAAGAGACATTCCACTGTGCACATCAGTGTGGAATCAGCAAAACAGTATGAAAGAACTAAAAAATACATTGTTAGCTGTGGAAAAAATGTTTTAGTAAGTTTAAAATTAAATTATCATATTTGGAAGATAACCACAATTTGATGACCCCAGAATTGAACTTTATAACAAGAATAGGACAATTAAATTGTTTAAAGCAGAGCCGTTGCTTTCGGAAGGCAGGTCTCTTTGAGACAGAATGGTAGTTTGTGGCCCAGGGGAACAGCATACACATGAAAATATAAGTCAGACAATCCATGACCTTTTCACACTGATGCAGGCCCAGCCTTAGTTATGCCTACATATATGGTTGACTGGACTCCCAGTTCACAGCCTCATTCACACCTGCATGCCCTCCAAACCCATAGGTGTTATATGTAAAGGTACTGAGAGCCCTCTCACAAAATAGTGGTTATATGTACATTTCCTGAGTGCCCTCCTGTCTCACAGGTGTTATATATAAAGTTACTGAGTTGTATGTAAAGTTAGTGAGAGTCTTGCCACCCCGTAGGTGTTATATGTAAGGTTAAATGCCCTTCCACCCCACAGGTGTTATATGCAAAGTTACTGAATGCTGTCCCTCCCCATAAATGTTATATGTAAAGTTAGTGAGTGCCATCCCACCCTATGGGTGTAAGTCAATGAGTGCCATCCCAGCCCACAGGTGTTATATGTAAAGTTACTAAGTGCCCTCCCACCCCGTATGTGTTATATGTAAAGTTATTGAATGCCCTCCCACCCCACAGGTGTTATATGTAAAGTTACTAAGTGCCCTCCCACCCCGTATGTGTTATATGTAAAGTTATTGAATGCCCTCCCCCCCCACAGGTGTTATATGTAAAGTTACTAAGTGCCCTCCCACCCCGTATGTGTTATATGTAAAGTTACTAAGTGCCCTCCCACCCCATATGTGTTATATATAAAGTTAGTGAGTGCCATCCCACCCTATGGGTGTAAGTCAATGAGTGCCATCCTGCCCTGTATGTGTTATATGTAAAGTTAGTGAGTGCCCTCCCAGCCCACAGGTGTTATATGTAAAGTTAGTGAGTGCCTTCCTGCCCTGTATGTGTTATATGTAAAGTTAGTGAGTGCCTTCCTGCCCTGTATGTGTTATATGTAAAGTTAGTGAGTGCCCTTCCAGCCCACAGGTGTTATATGTAAAGTTAGTGAGTGCCTTCCTGCCCTGTATGTGTTATATGTAAAGTTAGTGAGTGCCTTCCTGCCCTGTATGTGTTATATGTAAAGTTAGTGAGTGCCCTTCCAGCCCACAGGTGTTATATGTAAAGTTAGTGAGTGCCTTCCTGCCCTGTATGTGTTATATGTAAAGTTAGTGAGTCCCCTCCCAGCCCACAGGTGTTATATGTAAAGTTAGTGAGTGCCCTCCCAGCTCACAGGTGTTATATGTAAAGTTAGTGAGTGTCCTCACCCAGTATGTGTTGTATGTAAACTTACTGAGTGGCCGCATATCCGGGTCTATATTATATCATTGAACGTTTAAAACAGCAAACGATGAATAATCGACCCTATGTAAGTGAAAGCTTACAATCTCAAAAGCTCAGAACAGCGATTTTTTTTTTCCAAGGGAAAAAAATCGCTGTTCCAAAAAAAAAAAGAAAGAAAAAAAAATTGAAAGAATATTCCCCACACCCCCCTACTTAAATATACCAACTCCGAGATCACACTACAGTGCCAAAAACAGCAAAGTAACAGAAGTGACCAAGTGAATTCTTTCCCTGGGAAAGAATTCACTTAAAAGCCTCTTTGCTATTTTGCCTTTTCGTTGTTTTAAGTTCAACCAAGATGCATTCGATAGAATGCGTCTTCGGTCATCTAATAGGAACCCGCATATCCTATAGGTGTTGTATGTAAAGTTACTGAATGCCTTCCCTCCCAAAGGTGTTATATGTAAAGTTACTGAGTGCCTTCCTGCCCCACAGGTGTATATGTAAAGTTACTGAATGCCCTCCCACCCCACAGGTGTTATATGTAAAGTTACTGAGTGCCATCCCACCCTGTATGTGTTATAGGTAAAGTTAATGAGTGTCCTCCCACCCCACAGGTGTCATATATAAAGTTACTGAGTGCTCTCTTGCAGTATAGGTGTGATATGTAAAGTTACTGAGAGCCCTTCCACCTCACAGGTGTTATATGTAAAGTTACTGAATGCCCTCCCACCCCACAGGTGTTATATGTAAAGTACTGAATGCCCTCCCGCCCAATAGGTTTTATATGTAAAGTTAGTGAGTGCCCTCCCACCCCACAGGTGTTATATATAAAGTTACTGAGTGCTCTCTTACCCTATAGGTGTGATATGTAAAGTTACTGAGAGCCCTCCCACCCCACAGGTGTTATATGTAAAGTTACTGAATGCCCTCCCACCCCACAGGTGTGATATGTAAAGTTACTGAGAGCCCTCCCACCCCACAGGTGTTATATGTAAAGTTACTGAATCCCTCCCCTCCCCAATAGGTGTTATATGTAAAGTTAGTGAGTGCCTTCCTGCCCTGTATGTGTTATATGTAAAGTTACTGAAAGCCCTCCCACCCCACAGGTGTTATATGTAAAGTTACTGAATGCCCTCCCCCCCAATAGGTGTTATATGTAAAGTTAGTGAGTGCCTTCTTGCCCTGTATGTGTTATATGTAAAGTTACTGAGAGCCCTCCCACCCCATAGGTGTTATATGTAAAGTTACTGAATGCCCTCCCACCCCACAGGTGTTATATGTAAAGTTACTGAATGCCCTCCCAGCCAGTAGGTGTTATATGTAAAATTAGCGAGTGCCTTTCCACTCTGTATGTGTTATATGTAAAGGTAGTGAGTGCTGTCCTGCCCCACAGGTGTTGTATGTAAAGTTAGTGAGAGCCCTACCATCCCATAGGTGTTATATATATAAAGTTACTGAGTGCCGTGCCACCCATAGATGTTATATGGAAAGTTACTGAGTTCACTCCAGCCCCATATGTGTTATATGTAAAGCTAGTGAGTGCCAGCTCACTCTATGGGTGTTATTTGTAAAGTTACTGAGTTCCATCCCACCACATATATGTTGTAAGTAAAGCTTGTGAGAGACCTCCCGCCCAACAGGTGTTATATGTTAAGTTACTGAGTGCCATTCCACCCCATATATGTTATATGTAAAGGTAGTGAATGCCCTCCTGCCCCATAGGTGTTATATGTGTAATTAATGAGTGCCCTCCAACCCCATGGGTGCTATTTGTAAAGTTAGTGAGTGCCATCCCACCCCGTGGGTTTTTTTGTACAGTTAGTGAGTACCATCCCACCCAGTATGTGTTATATGTAAAGCTAGTGAGTGCCATCCTACCCCATAGGTGTTATATGTAAAGTTACTGAGTGCCCTCCCACCGTTTAGGTGTTATATGTAAAGTTACTGAGTGCCCTGCTGCCTGTATTTGTTAGATGTAAATTACTGAGGGCCCTCCCACTGTTTAGGTGTTATATGTAAAGTTACTGAGTGCCCTCCCACCGTTTAGGTGTTATATGTAAAGTTACTGAGTGCCCTCCCACCGTTTAGGTGTTATATGTAAAGTTACTGAGTGCCCTCCCACCGTTTAGGTGTTATATGTAAAGTTACTGAGTGCCCTTCCACCGTTTAGGTGTTATATGTAAAGTTACTGAGTGCCCTCCCACCGTTTAGGTGTTATATGTAAAGTTACTGAGTGCTCTCCCACCGTTTAGGTGTTATATGTAAAGTTACTGAGTGCCCTCCCACCGTTTAGGTGTTATATGTAAAGTTACTGAGTGCTCTCCCACCATTTAGGTGTTATATGTAAAGTTACTGAGGGCCCTGCTGCCTGTATTTGTTAGATGTAAATTACTGAGGGCCCTCCTACCCAATAGGAGTTATATGTAAAGTTACTGAGTGCCCTCCCACTGTTTAGGTGTTATTTGTAAAGTTACTGAGTGCCCTCCCACCGTTTAGGTGTTATATGTAAAGTTACTGAGTGCCCTCCCACCGTTTAGGTGTTATATGTAAAGTTAGTGAGTGCTCTCCCACCGTTTAGGTGTTATATGTAAAGTTACTGAGTGCCCTCCCACCGTTTAGGTGTTATATGTAAAGTTACTGAGTGCCCTCCCACCGTTTAGGTGTTATATGTAAAGTTACTGAGTGCTCTCCCACCGTTTAGGTGTTATATGTAAAGTTGCTGAGTGCCCTCCCACCGTTTAGGTGTTATATGTAAAGTTACTGAGTGCCCTCCCACCGTTTAGGTGTTATATGTAAAGTTACTGAGTGCCCTCCCACAGTTTAGGTGTTATATGTAAAGTTACTGAGTGCCCTCCCACCGTTTAGGTGTTATATGTAAAGTTACTGAGTGCTCTCCCACTGTTTAGGTGTTATATGTAAAATTACTGAGGGCCCTGCTGCCTGTATTTGTTAGATGTAAATTACTGAGGGCCCTCCTACCCAATAGGAGTTATATGTAAAGTTACTGAGTGCTCTCCCACTGTTTAGGTGTTATATGTAAAGTTACTGAGTGCCCTCCCACCGTTTAGGTGTTATATGTAAAGTTAGTGAGTGCTCTCCCACCGTTTAGGTGTTATATGTAAAGTTACTGAGTGCCCTCCCACCGTTTAGGTGTTATATGTAAAGTTACTGAGGGCCCTCCCACCGTTTAGGTGTTATATGTAAAGTTACTGAGTGCCCTGCCATCCGGTATTTTCTATATGTTTAGCCCATGCTTGTCTCCCATCAAATTATCTATGGTATGATTCCAGTTATCATCATTAGGGTAAATATGTAATTACTGGCCACATGATGGGTAAGACCAATAAAACACAAAATAGGATAAGTTTATTCTAGCCCTAAAAAGATAACTGCTTAGACTTAAAATGGCCCACAAGGGCAGCTAGCCTAGTGCTTATGTATAAACCTGTGAAAAGCTACCAAGAATGTCACCATAGTCAGAACGATAGATAAAAAGAAGGAAACTGTTGCAGGGAACAGATGTAAACTAAAAATGGAACCTGACATACCATATAAGATGAGATGATAGCACAAATGTTTTTAGACATCTAGAAATTAGCACAGAAAGACACATGATTTAGAATGTCATACTCTGCTACCGTATTATTTACGTGGAATGAGCTGGAATGTAAAGCACAAAATCGTACACTATTTTCACCGATCTGTAACAGACTGTTTAGCTCAGTGTGTCAGTTCATACAATTAACCAAGACACAGAGACTTGGATATTCTTGATTTCAGAAATGTTGTGCAAGCTGTAATGAGACGTGGAAAGGTTCAGAATACAAGGTACATATAAAGGAACAATGTGCAGAAATGAATATGTAAAATTAATCTACTGTTATTAAATGAATGAATGGACAGTCAGTGAAATATTTCAATCTTGGCTTCACTGTCTAGTTGAGATATGGTACAAGGCTGTTAGAATATACAATGAGAATGAAAACGCTTGTATTATAACATTTTCAATTAAATGAGGTGTATTTCATGTAAATCAGACACAAAATATGATTGAAAAGTCATCTGTGATTTATTGAGAATGTAATTGCTAAGTGAATGTACCTTTGAATTACAAAGTTATGATATGTATATATACACACACACATGCACATACATAAACGTGTGTGTGTGTGTGTGTGTGTGTGTGTGTGTGTGTGTGTGTGTGTGTGTGTGTGTGTGTGTGTGTGTGTGTATGAGACTGTGTCTGTGTGTGTCTGTGGTCTGCATCTGTGAAGACATGAACATGGATGTGACAAATCTTACATAAGTTCAGACAAAAGTCTATATGCCAATATCAGGAGTTATTACTCCTGAACAATTAGTTTTTTTGTGTTTTGTTCTTCCTTAAAAAAAGTGTTCACTACCCTTAAGGCTGGAAAAGTATTTTTCATTGGTCCTAGGTTATGTTGTCTATATACCATAATTATTTGACTATTTAGAACAGACCTGCCATACTAGCTTTGATTCATAAGTTTAACAAGTTAAAATGAATGCCGTAAATTAACTGTCAGTTAGCTGAAAGGATAAAAACTGTGAGCTAGTAACTTACCTACATGGCATATAGGGATACAAAACGTTTTTACACTGCAGGTGACCTGAGTTGACTGCTGGATTTGGTACCTGTAGGAGGTGTCTGGAGAAGATAGGAGACCGTAGCTGCTGCTACCTGCTCGCCCATCCTATGGGGAGGCAGGTTGCTCTGACTCATGATGCAGTTGATACCTGGTGTGAACATTAGGTGTTCTGCTAGTGGAGAGCTCCCAAAACAACAACAACAACAAAAAAGTGAAATAAAAGACTGAAGTTACAGGAGCAGATTGGATATTAAATACTGATCTTCTACTTTAAACTTGAATTTGTAGGGTGCAAGCCCTACTGACTCCTGATGTGGGGGTAAACTCCCCACACATCTGAACCTATACATACTAACTCCAAAGTCATCATACCTCAGAGAAATATGACATTCTGGCAAATGGCAATCACAGATGTTGGATGACCTAAAATCTGGGCATACATATAATGTCTCCACATGCCGATACTCAGCCCTGCAATCCCTGACATCTCAAATGGTCATTGACTGAAGTCTGTACCACAGAGCAGGTTGCAGGGATAGTATAGTTAATTACTGCAGTGACTGAGCCCTGTTACATACAGCAGGATGCAGGGATAGTGTAGGAATAACTGGCAGTCACTGAGCCCTGTTACATACCACAGATGAGAGCATAGCATAGTTATCACTGCAGTGACTGAGCCCTGTTAATACAGCAGGATGCAGTGATAGTATAGTTAATCACAGGCAGTGACTGAGCTTTGCTCCATACAGCTGGTGAAAGAGTAGTGTAGTTAATACTGCAGTGATTGAGCCTTGTTATATACAGCAGGATGCAGGGATAGTGTCAGAATAACTAGCAGTCACTGAGCTCTGTTACATACCACAGATGAAAGGATAATACGGTTATCACTGCAGTGACTGAGCCCTGTTACATACAGCAGGGATAGTGTAGGAATAACTGGCAGTCACTGAGCCCCATTACGTACCACAGATGAGAGCATAATATAGTTATCACTGCAGTGACTGAGCCCTGTTACATACAGCAGGATGCAGTAATAGTATAGTTAATCACAGGCAGTGACTCAGCTTTGTTCCATATAGCTGGTGAGAGAGTAGTGTAGTTATCACTGCAGTGATTGAGCCCTGTTACATACAGCAGGGATAGTGTAGGAATAACTGGCAGTCACTGAGCCCCATTACGTACCACAGATGAGAGCATAATATAGTTATCACTGCAGTGACTGAGCCCTGTTACATACAGCAGGATGCAGTGATAGTAATGTTAATCACAGGCAGTGACTGAGCTTTGCTCCATACAGCTGGTGAAAGAGTAGTGTAGTTAATACTGCAGTGATTGAGCCTTGTTATATACAGCAGGATGCAGGGATAGTGTCAGAATAACTAGCAGTCACTGAGCTCTGTTACATACCACAGATGAAAGGATAATACGGTTATCACTGCAGTGACTGAGCCCTGTTACATACAGCAGGGATAGTGTAGGAATAACTGGCAGTCACTGAGCCCCATTACGTACCACAGATGAGAGCATAATATAGTTATCACTGCAGAGATTGAGCCCTGTTACATACAGCAGGATGCAGTAATAGTATAGTTAATCACAGGCAGTGACTCAGCTTTGTTCCATATAGCTGGTGAGAGAGTAGTGTAGTTATCACTGCAGTGATTGAGCCCTGTTACATAACAGTCACTAAGCCCTGTTAACGTACCACAGATAAAAGGATAATATGGTTATCACTGCAGTGACTGAGCCCTGTTCTGTACCACAGATGAGAGGGTAGTGTAGTTATCACTTTAGTAATTGAGCTCTGTTACATACAAAGACATGCGTCTGGAGCATTTCCACGCGGGCCTCCACTGAAAATGGACTCTGCCCTGTCAGTCTTTCTGAGTAAATAAATGTTAAATATATAAATAAAAATACAGGGTGATGGGGTAGTGTAGGTATCAGTGCAGTGATTCAGCCCTGTTACACACAACATAATGCAAGGATAGTATAGTACCCAATGACAGTGTGTGAACTGGTTGTAGCCTCCCCACATTTCTGTTTACCAAGATATCGTGGATAAATATTCTTTTGGAAAGACTGATATCTAGTTTATGGTGGGGATATATATATATATATATATATATATATATATATATATATATATATATATATATATATATATATATATATATATTAATGCATCAGAGTAGTGAATTACTTTATTGCTGCAAGTTACATGCTTCTTTTTGCCACTGTGTTGGGGATTCATTTATCTCTGGTGCACTGACAGGGCTGTACTCTATGGCTTTAGACTAAGGTGTAGAGGAAAGTAAATATGTCACTGAAAATGCCAGACACACAATGCTGCAATTTATTTATTAAATGTCATTACATGTTTGTTTTGAAAAAAAATATTCTGATTTGCAGAACAAATGAGTTCAAAACTTGTTTTCCCAGGTTCCAGAAAACTTTGAAGACGTTGCTGTTGACTTTACAAGAGAAGAATGGATTATGCTGAGCAAAGAGGAGAAATCATTGCACCATGAAGTGATGGTGCAAAACTATGAGCACATGGTGTCGATAGGTAAGGAAGATGGTCCCAAATCTACAGGGGAGGGGGGTGATGGTACAGAACTGTGATCACATGAGGTAAGTAGATCACATGAGGTCAGTCGATCACAAGAGGTAAGTAGAACACATCAGGTCAGTAAAAGGAAAGATATTTGCTAGAAAATGGTTTCTGCACTGGTTGTCCTGGCAGAAAGTCTGTCTGGTGATGCTCATGTTGTACTGTAAATGTACCCAAGGTCTGTGAGTCAGATGGCTATCCACTGGGTGACATAAGGGTTTATATCTAACCTCTTGAGTTTTTCTGCAATGCTCATCTAGGTTATTGTATTTCTATAAGCATTTATGAAAAAATAAGATTTGATAATCCCTTTGAGTGCATTATAACAATATATGAGAGTACAGGGTAGCACTTTTCTGTTTTGTGATATTGCATAAAATATTCATACTGTGCATATAATATTTGTAGTAAAACTGTGCAGCTAACATTACAAGTGCAATACAGCCTGGAAAGGCTCACCCAGACTGTGCCACAGCTTGCTGTGCTTACTTAGCTAGTAAACACATATGAACCTATTAAATGTGTATAAGATAGCAACATTTCGTTGTAGTTTATACAACTTTTATTATATTGATGCAGTTATGAATTATTGCTAAAATCCATAATTGCTACACAAAACAGTTATATTTCTAAATTATCAGCATTTTTACACACACATCCTTGCATTCCAGGGCATTTTCTGAAAAATCAACTTAAAAAAAGATACTCAAGGCTTCTCTAGTGCAGAACATCACAGATTAACAATGTTAGTCTCATTTTAGTAATATCGCCTTGCCCTTTCTAATTACTGCGTATTATTAGCTGGTAAGTCACTTAGTTAATGAAGTCATACCCAGGCATGGTCTGGACACCATAAGGAGCCATGGGTGTTAACTGGAAGTATACAAGAAGGTGTTATGGAATTGAATGAGTTATATATATCTCATAGTGACTGTAGGACACCACAGGCAGATGCTTGTAAAAAAATAGGCTTATTTACATAATTAAATGTTAAATGAGAAACAAATGCAGCCCTCTCGGCTTTTCTCAGTTACTTTTGCAAGCTATTTACAATACTCAGGGCACCTTCTGTGCAATGTCACAGTCTTTAGAGGTATCTCTGCCATACAGACTGAACACTACGTAGCTCCTGCAGCAACAAGTCTGCCAAATATTACAACTGCAGACGTTGTTAGATCTTCCCCTCAAAAGTATTCATTTGATGTTGTTCTCGGCCACATCTATAATAAGTCCTGAGTGGACCACCCACCTCCAGAAAATCTGAAGCCACAATTAATCTCCGAGTGTGGACCAAACCTTTCTGATTCCAGGTTACATATTTTATTAAATACAATAATTGTATGGCAAATTTTCATGAGGATGTAACAAAACATAATGCATTTAAAGGGACTTTCCACGTTTTACACACAAGATGTAACAACTACCTTCTACCACAAAACCATCAGATTTGGATGTCTACAGATGGGGTGTAATACCCAGATAACCCGTTAGAAGTCCTGTTAGCGTAGGTCTGTGAGTGACAGTATATTAGAAGGCTTGCAGTGGTACTGTCCAGTAACATAGTGGTACTGTCCATTAACATAACTTTGTATTATCATCTTGTTTATTCAGCCATCACAATAGGGCATGATCAGTCACAAGATTAAACTGTATATCTAACAGGTAATGCTTTAAGAAACAGGAGGCTCACTTCACTGCTGAAATACTTTCTTTCTATAGCCAAATACCTGTTTTTCAGCATTTCTTAATTCTCAACTGATTCTGCACATAAGATTCTTGTCACAGGGAATATACCCGGGGACAATGCAGCTCTCAAATGAACCTCTAATGCATCCACATACAAAACAGAATTCACAGTAAAATTGTGTATCACTAACAATGGTTCAAAACATATTATTTTCAGTTCACTAAACTTTCTATATGCTTCTGGAGACCATTGATTTTTGACAGGATTTGTACCATATGTGAAATCTTTCTAATGAGAGTCCTAAAGTTATATATAAATATTCTGTAATAACCAGCTTGTTCAAAGAAAGTTTTCACCTGTCTTATAGTGGAGGATAATTCCCAATCTTTATGCCCTCTATCTTTTCTAGTTGTGGTGTTTGCCTCCCCGATATTTGCCTTCTACCGTACATGGTTTACCAATGTTTTCAGTATTCAGATTCAAACATGCCTGAACTTTTGGTGAGTGAGACTTCTAGTCCCCTGAAAGGTTTGTCATGTCATGTTATCTAGGTACAGTATGCTGCAGTATATAATGAGCAGGGCATTAGTACTTTATCCGTCGGCCTCTGGGACATGGCTGGAACTCTGTGTAGGGCAAATGGTAACACTGTGTAGCAAAGTAAACCTTCAGGGGTTATAAAAGCTGTATTTTAACAGAGGGGGAAAACATGATTTGCCAAAACCCCTTTGTCAAGTCTAATGTTATTAAGTACCTTGCGGCATTTCCTAGGCTTTCTATCATTCATCAGTTTTGGACATGAGACAGCCTGCAGACCTTTTCAAGCCTAGTCAAAAACTCTATCCAAAAGTTTCCCCCTAGCTTGAAGGAAGACAAGACATGATAGACTGGAGGAGAATTTGAGGCTACCCATCCAGTTGTCTAGGTTTACCTTGAAGGTTGCTAGGGTGCTAATCTGTTTAACATGTAGTGGAAGGTTGTTCCAGAGGTGAGGAATTAGTTGGGATATGTATCTATCACACCAAGGTGGCTTATTAATCTACTGATGAAGGTTTAGTTTCTTTAACCAGGTATTTGACATACCATTAGTTCTGTGAAGGAATAGGAGGTCAAACAGGTTTGGATCTTTCATGGCTCAAAAGGCCAGACACAGATCTTCATGGAGGAGTCTGTAAGAAGCTGTGTATGGACATAGAACTACCAGACTCTTGTGATAACTAACATTTTTGAGACCACTGATCTTTTTAGTTATGAATCTCTGAGGTCTCAGGTTGTGTGATATACTTAGTGAAATAGATGCCAAAAGGTGCATTATATTCGGTAATTGATCTGATCAGATACGAATACAGGGAATTTAAGACTTCTTTGGATCTAATGGAGATACTTTTATAAATCAGAAGAGACAGATAGCTACTTTGGAGACATGATGATCCAATGATAAAGAATTCTAAACAAGAGCGCCTAAATCCCTTACAACAATGTCTGACTGGAGGGAAACACCTTCTTTGTGGTCAGTAAAACTATTTTGTTTACCACGATATGCTATGCTATATTTTTTGTATTTAATTAAGACTTTTGCCCTTGCATCAGTTGTTAACATGGTCTAACCCATGTTGGAGGAATTGTGAGTCAGTTGAAAACTGAATAACAACACCCAGCTTACAGTCATCTGCAAACGTAGTTAGCCATAGGCCAGAAATGCTGGCCTGAAGGCCTGCGAAATATATGACAAAAAGGAGAGGCTCCAAAACTGAGCTCTGTGATGCACCGCTGGTAACTTTTTGCTTTTAGAAGGGGCACCAGCAACTGTAATTAAATGAATTCTGTCAGACAACCAGTAAGCTATCCATCAAACAATACAAGGATTTATATTCAGATTTACAAGTCTGTCAATAGTACCTGCTTTGGGAATACTGTCAAAAGCCTTGGCCAGGTCCAGATAAGCTGTATGCACTGTATATCCACTGTCTACTGCTTCAGTTACTTATTCCAAAACATTAATGACGTTAAAGAGTCAGGACCTTCCTATGATAAAACCAAATTGCCGAGGATCCAGTGTTAAGAAATTTCCAATGCCCAGATTAATGAAGACAGAGATTTTATTTATTGTATTCAACATTTATTTACTGGGAAAGTCTGACTCCAGATGCATGTCTTTGGAATGTGGGAGGAAACCGGAGCACCTGGAGGAATCCCACATGAATGCAGAGAGGACATGCAGACTCTGCACAGAAGGCATACCAGCCAAGAATCGAACCAGAGAACCTCTTGCTGTGAGGTGACAATGCTAACCGCTGTGCCACCCATAATGCATTTCATAGTTTTATATATGAGGCTAGTATGAATAATCAGTCTATTACTTTCCAGAGTCTGTAGTTGGGCCACTGATGTGTAATAGCTTTACAATGGCTGTTTTCCATACTTCAGAAAAGTAACTAGTGGAGAGACTTAGATTAAAGACGTTAAGTAGGGGGGTCCAGAAAGGCCATATTTGGCACTGATAATCAGGCAACCTGGTATGTTATCTGGGCCCATAGATTAGTTATCAAGTGTCAAGCTTTGAAATGCTATTTAGTACTTTAAAATTGTTATAGAAGCTGCTATTACACGTACCAAGTCTCAGATATCTGATTCTCTGCATATTCCCTTTTCCTCCAGGGTTAGGTGATCTTGGCGTTTGCATATGTAAGTTTGGGGGTGTGGCTGTATCTGGGGTGCAAGACAACTTACCTTAAAAAAACAGCTATTGAGGAGAACAGCAGTGTTTGACATTTAGTGTTCTGTATTTCAAGACTTTTTTTATAATTTTGGTGCTCGCTCTTATGAGTCTTGTAATTATAACTGGGAACCTTCAAAAGCCACCGAGTGTGACTCTGTCATCCTTCTTATTTAGCTTTTTAATGCCAAGTACAGTTCTGGGGGAAGTAATTGTATTGGCCGGTCCCACTAACTGCTGTGATATCTGCACCTGCTTTTAATTGGTCTCTGCATTAGAATCCTCTACAGATATTAGTAAATCCACCATGGCTGTAGGTATAAGAAACAGCTCAGGAAAGTCAGGTCAGTGAGCAAACACCAGTTAACAGAAGCAATATCAGACTGGTCATGCACTTTGCATGAAAAGATGGTGAGGAATGATATTTTGGCAGATTCTTCTACAAGCTGTCCTTACAAATACCACAAGTGTACCGATTGATGGATACTGGAGGCTGGAATATGTGAAAACTTCATTTCTTTGCAGAATAAAAGGAAAAATGAACCAAAGACACATCTGACTCGGCTTTTCTAAGTTAATTCCAGTTACAGTATGTACAGTGCCTTCTGTGTAAGGTCACAGTCCCTACAGGCATCTCTTTCATACAGGCCAAGTACTGTAGTCGACTTCTTCACTAGGTCCCAACAGGACCATCAACCTCCAGAAAACACAAATCTTTGTTCAGAACCCTTATTGTGACCCATGATCCTATGATGAAACTCTGACTGATGAACAAACTTCTTGTCTAATTGCTTCCAGGTTTCATCCTTTTATCCAAACTTAATTGACAGTAAACATTCTATGTAATACAATAACTGCCTAAGTTTCATGAAAATGTAACAACACAAGATATGTTTAAAGGCATATTCCATGTTTTCTACACACAGGATGTCACAGCTTGTACCAAATCATGTCAGTTTCCATGTGCCATCACACTTTCCCTTCTTGACATATTATTAATGTTCGAGTAATGTTAATATTCAGAATTATTGGATCAAGATGTGTGCCGTTCATCTACCTCCTTTTTATATCCTTTTTTACAATCCATTATGTTCATGGGTGCATATTGCTGTCATGTCCATCAATGCATTAGTAAATCAAATATGTCAAAACACTGCTTTTTTCATAATGTTTCACAAGCTTCAGTACCCCCAGAGAGTATACATTTTGCAGAGACTGTTTCAATCCAGAGAAACAATAATTCATGTCAGCTTGCAGATGACTGTGTTCACCTACCATTTTTCAGATATCAACATTGTTCTACAAGTAGTGCCAATGTTTGTACATGTTGTAACAAGCAATGCTGTATAGCCTGGCCTGTGTGCATGTTACCCACCTCCTTTCTGTGACATTTTTAACTGTCATCCTGTGCATGAGTAGTTGCATAGCTTGGCCTGTGTGCATGTTACCCATCTCTTTTCTATGACATTTTTAACTGTCATCCTGTGCATGCATGGCTGCCTAGCTTGGCCTTTGTGCATGTCACTTCTTCCTTTCTGTGACATTTTTACCTGTCATCCTGTACTTGCATGGCTGCATACTTGCACTCTCGCTGCAAAGCCCATTGGTACATTGTCAACAAATATGAAAAATAGACTGTATTTTTCTTTAACACAATGCCAACAGTTTATATTTTTCTTTAACACAATGCCAACAGTTTATATTTTTCTTTAACACAATGCCAACAGTTTATATTTTTCTTTAACACAATGCCAACAGTTTATATTTTTCTTTAACACAATGCCAGTAGTTTATATTTTTCTTTAACACAATGCCAATAGTTTATATTTTTCTTTAACACAATGCCAACAGTTTATATTTTTCTTTAACACAATGCCAGTAGTTTATATTTTTCTTTTAACACAGTGCCAGTAGTTTATATTTTTCTTTAACACAATGCCAGTAGTTTATATTTTTCTTTAACACAATGCCAATAGTTTTGAATGAGCCTGTAAGATGCATTTCATACTGTGTCTCTCGCAGTGAAAATATACAACATCAGGGCAGCTTGTAGATGATGGCAATTTATAATGCCAGAGCTACCTCCCTTTAGATATGTCATATAATATGCAAATATCATACATACTATGCAAATATCACTAGATTCATAACTGTGTGAATGAGCAAAGTTGTACAAGTCAGCATGTGTGCATAGGTTCATAGGTTCATAGGTAGATACTAGGCTATCTGCCCTAGGGCATTTATAAGCCTAGTCAGAGTGTATTTGGCTTCCGCCTCCCTATTAGATTAGCCTACTGTGCCTCTGTAAAGTAGGTCACAGAAGGTACCCTTTTAAGATTAGTTTACTGTGCCTCTGTCTAGCAGGGACACAGAAGAGGTCCCAGGGGTGAATTTGCGATTTTCCATCCACGCGTCCAGATTTCGCTTGAAATGGGTATGTCTAACATGAATTGGGATTCTATTCCAGAGTGAGGGGAGCCTCTGGGAAATGAATCTGTCCCTCCAGCATATCCTATTTATTTTTGTGCTGAGGTTTAGGTCCCTGGAACGTGTAGCTCTAAGGGACTTGGATGTTTTGAGGTGGAGCATGTCCATCAATTCTGGGTTTGACATGGCTTTGTACGTCAGGCATAGATCACCTCTGAGTAGGTGGTAAGCAACTGAGTAGAGCTGGAGTTTCTTTAGTTGAGCTGCATAGGACATCTGTTTGTAGCCCATAATCCTCTTGGTGAGGCACTTTTGGGGTCTCTCCAGTTGCTGCAGGTGTCGAGTAAGGTACATCTCAAAAGGGGCATTGTATTCAATTATGGGCCTGATGAGTGACGAGTAGAGGGGCACAATGACCTCTCTTGATCTAGATGCGAACCCTTTTGTGATAAGGTGGGCTATATAGAAGGTCTTTCTAACCACTTTGGCAACATGATTATCAAAGGAGAGATTACTATCTACGTTGGTCCCCAAATCTCTAATTACTTCTTCCGTACTTAATGGATTACCACCTATGTGGTAATTTGTGGGCACCTTGTTTTTCCCAAAGGGGATGACTATGCACTTTTTAGCATTTAACTTGAGGCTGTGGCTCTGGCACCAAGCATCTGTCTCTGTGAGACCCTTTTGGAGGATGCTTGTGTCATCTGGAGATTCGATTATGGCCCCCAGTTTGCAGTCATCTGCGAACTTTGTCAGCCACAATCCCCCCGTGTTAGCCTGAACCTCAGAGAAGTATATACCGAACAAGAGAGGTCCCAGAACTGAGTCCTGTGGGACGCCACTTGTAACTGGTTTGGATTCGGACATGGCACCTGCGATTCTGACCATGTGGGTTCTATCTCTGAGCCAGTTTGCAACCAATCTTGTGATATAGGGGTTGATATTTAAGCTGGTAAGCTTATTTATGATGACTGAGTGGGGTATTGTGTCGAAGGCTTTTGCGAGGTCCAGGTAGGCTGTGTGGACTACCTTGCCCTCATCTATGGCTTTGGTAACTGTTTCAAAGAAATCAACTAGGTTTAAGAGGCAAGATCTGCCCTTAACAAAGCCGAATTGGGTAGGGTCCAGTGTCTAGAGGCTCCCAATGTCTTTTTTTATGAGTTCCATGATAATACACTCCATAGCTTTACAGACCAGACTAGTCAGGCTTATGGGGCCCGTTGTGGCACCACCTTTGTGGAGTGGGACCACTGTAGCTGTACGCCATTCTTTGGGTACGTATCCTGTAGTAAGGCTAAGTTTGAACAGTGACTTAATGTGAGGGGTCAGTTCTTCTTGGAGCTCATGTAAGACACAGCCTGGGACACCGTCCGGTCCCATAGATGCTGTGTTTTTTTGCTTTGGAGAGGGCAGCTTTCACCTGTGCATCTGTGATGTCAGGGAGGTTACATTCAGTTGGGATAGGCATTTGCTCCTTTGGGGGGGAATGGGGCGGGGGTTTGCGCTGAATCTGTCTGCCAGGATGTTGGCTATGTCTGTAGGTTCGGTATATTTTGTACCATTATGCAACAATTCAGAGCATATCTGGGAGTTTTTGCCCATGTTCCTGACATAAAGAAAGAAGGCCTTGTGATTATCTTTAGTGTCTAGGGCAATTTTTCTTTCGAAACTGGCCTTTGATGATTTTATGAGGGATCGAAGTTTCTTGCTAATACTGATCAGAGATGCCTTCCCTTTTTGGGATTTTGCTGTGTCATGTAGTAGCTTCCTCCTTCTGTTGTATAGTTTATTTACGGCCGGGGTCCACCAGACCGGTCTCCTGTTTTTGGAGGAGTGAGTCTTGGTTTTATTTGGGATAGCACGATCCATGCATTCCTGCAGGTAATCATAGAATGCATTTGTAAAGGATTATGCGGATTGGGCTGTATTATCCTCTGGCCCAGGGGCTTTGAAGGATTCCACCTCAGTCTTGAGAAGTGCAAAGCTGTCTTTTGAGAAATTGTTTACAGTGATTTCCAAGGCTGGGGGTGGGAACGGGATATGGATGTCCAGGGAAACTTGTTTATGGTCTGATCTTACCAATGAGGGGGTTACCTCTGGTGTGGAACATAGAGTCCCCATGTTGGTGATGACCAGGTCCAATATGCTGTTCCCTCTTGTGGGAGTGGTGACCAGTTGTTCCATTGTTGTTATTGTTACCCAAATCCTTTTTGTGGGTATAGTAACCCTGATTGATTGGTGGAAGGTATCACCACTATAATGCACTGTGGCATGCAGACAACTGTGGGTGGCATGTCCATCTCCCTCCACCCCAGAAAGTAATGACATAGATGCAGTACATCATACAGCTATGTAATTCTGCAGTACATCATACAGCTATGTAATTCCGCAGTACATCATGCAGCAATGTAATTCTGCAGTACATCATACAGCTGTGTAATTCCGCAGTACATCATACAGCTATGTAATTCCGCAGTACATCATACAGCTATGTAATTCCACAGTACATCATACAGCAATGTAATTCTGCAGTACATCATACAGCTATGTAATTCCGCAGTACATCATACAGGAATATTATTCTGCAGTACATCATACAGCCATGTAATTCCACAGTACATCATACAGCTATGTAATTCCGCAGTACATCATACAGCTATGTAATTCCACAGTACATCATACAGCAATCTAATTCTGCAGTACATCATACAGCTATGTAATTCCGCAGTACCTCATACAGCTATGTAATTCCGCAGTACATCATACAGCAATGTAATTCTGCAGTACATCATACAGCTATGTAATTCCGCAGTACCTCATACAGCTATGTAATTCCGCATTACCTCATACAGCTATGTAATTCCGCAGTACATCATACAGCTATGTAATTCCGCAGTACATCATACAGCAATCTAATTCTGCAGTACATCATACAGCTATGTAATTCCGCAGTACATCATACAGCTATGTAATTCCGCAGTACATCATACAGCAATGTAATTGTGCAGTACATCATACAGCTATGTAATTCCGCAGTACCTCATACAGCTATGTAATTCCGCATTACCTCATACAGCTATGTAATTCCACAGTACATCATACAGCTATGTAATTCCGCAGTACATCATACAGATATGTAATTCCGCAGTACATCATACAGCTATGTAATTCCGCAGTACATCATGCAGCAATGTAATTCTGCAGTACATCATACAGCTGTGTAATTCCGCAGTACATCATACAGCTATGTAATTCCGCAGTACGTCATACAGCTATGTAATTCCACAGTACATCATACAGCAATGTAATTCCGCAGTACATCATACAGCTATGTAATTCCGCAGTACATCATACAGGAATGTAATTCTGCAGTACATTATACAGCTATGTAATTCCACAGTACATCATACACCTATGTAATTCCGCAGTACATCATACAGCTATGTAATTCCGCAGTACATCATACAGGAATGTAATTCTGCAGTACATCATACAGCTATGTAATTCCACAGTACATCATACAGCTATGTAATTCCGCAGTACATCATATAGCTATGTAATTCCGCAGTACATCATACAGCAATCTAATTCTGCAGTACATCATACAGCTATGTAATTCCGCAGTACATCATACAGGAATGTAATTCTGCAGTACATCATACAGCTATGTAATTCTGCAGTACATCATACAGCTATGTAATTCCACAGTACATCATACAGCAATCTAATTCTGCAGTACATCATACAGCTGTGTAATTCTGCAGTACATCATACAGCTATGTAATTCCGCAGTACATCATACAGCTATGTAATTCCGCAGTACATCATACAGCAATGTAATTCCGCAGTACATCATACAGCTTTGTAATTCCGCAGTACATCATACAGGAATGTAATTCTGCAGTACATCATACAGCTATGTAATTCTGTAGTACATCATACAGCTATGTAATTCCACAGTACATCATACAGCTATGTAATTCTGCAGTACATCATACAGCTATGTAATTCCGCAGTACATCATGCAGCAATGTAATTCTGCAGTACATCATAAAGCTGTGTAATTCTGCAGTACATCATACAGCTATGTAATTCCGCAGTACATCATACAGCTGTGTAATTCCACAGTACATCATACAGCAATGTAATTCCGCAGTACATCATACAGCTATGTAATTCTGCAGTACATCATACAGGAATGTAATTCTGCAGTACATCATACAGCTATGTAATTCCGCAGTACATCATACAGCTATGTAATTCAGCAGTACATCATACAGCTATGTAATTCTGCAGTACATCATACAGCTATGTAATTCCGCAGTACATCACACAGCTATGTAATTTCGCAGTACATCATACAGCAATCTAATTCTGCAGTACATCATACAGCTATGTAATTCCGCAGTACATCATACAGGAATGTAATTCTGCAGTACATCATACAGCTATGTAATTCCGCAGTACATCATACAGCTATGTAATTCCGCAGTACATCATACAGCAATCTAATTCTGCAGTACATCATACAGCTGTGTAATTCCGCAGTACATCATACAGCTATGTAATTCCGCAGTACATCACACAGCTATGTAATTCCGCAGTACATCATACAGCAATCTAATTCTGCAGTACATCATACAGCTATGTAATTCCGCAGTACATCATACAGGAATGTAATTCTGCAGTACATCATACAGCTATGTAATTCCGCAGTACATCATACAGCTATGTAATTCCGCAGTACATCATACAGCAATCTAATTCTGCAGTACATCATACAGCTGTGTAATTCCGCAGTACATCATACAGCTATGTAATTCCGCAGTACATCATACAGCTATGTAATTCTGAAGTACATCATACAGCTATGTAATTCCGCAGTACATCATACAGGAATGTAATTCTGCAGTACATCATACAGCTATCTAATTTTGCAGTACATCATACAGCTAAGTAATTCTGCAGTACATCATACAAATATGTAATTCTGCAGTACATCATACAGCTATGTAATTCCGCAGTACATCATGCAGCAATGTAATTCTGCAGTACATCATAAAGCTGTGTAATTCTGCAGTACATCATACAGCTATGTAATTCCGCAGTACATCATACAGGAATGTAATTCTGCAGTACATCATACAGCTATCTAATTTTGCAGTACATCATACAGCTTAGTAATTCTGCAGTACATCATACAGCTAAGTAATTCTGCAGTACACCATACAGCTATGTAATTCCGCAGTACATCATACAGCTATGTAATTCCGCAGTACATCATACAGCAATGTAATTCCGCAGTACATCATACAGCAATCTAATTCCACAGTACATCATACAGCTATGTAATTCCGCAGTACATCATACAGCTATGTAATTCTGCAGTGCATCATACAGCTATGTAATTCCGCAGTACATCATACAGCTATGTAATTCCGCAGTGCATCATACAGCTATGTAATTCCGCAGTACATCGTATACCTATGTAATTCCACTTGCCAGAAGTAACTGATATGCAGAGTAATTGCACAGCTGTAGTAGGTTATCTTACCTGACTGACTACCTAGAGGAAAGAAAAAAATGGCAATAGTGAGGTAGATCAACTTACCACATCATTAACATACGGTGTGCTTCTAATAAGTACTTACCACATCACTAATATACGGTGTGCTTCTAATAAGTACTTACCACATCATTAACATAGGGTGTGCTTCTAATAACTACTTACCACATCATTAACATAGGGTGTGATTCTAATAAGTACTTACCACATCATTAACATAGGGTGTGCTTCTAATAAGCACTTACCACATCATTAACATAGGATGTGCTTCTAATAAGTACTTACCACATCATTAACATAGGGTGTGCTTCTAATAAGTACTTGCCACATCATTAACATAGGGTGTGCCTCTAACAAGTACTTACCACATCATTAACATAGGGTGTGCCTCTAACAAGTACTTACCACATCATTAACATATGGTGTGCTTCTAATAAGTACTTACCACATCATTAACATACGGTGTGCTTCTAAGTACTTACCACATCATTAACATAGGGTGTGATTCTAATAAGTTCTTACCACATCATTAACATAGGGTGTGACTCTAATAAGTACTTAACACATCATTAACATAGGGTGTGCCTCTAACAAGTACTTACCACATCATTAACATAGGGTGTGCTTCTAAGTACTTACCACATAATTAACATAGGGTGTGCTTCTAATAAGCACTTACCACATAATTAACATAGGGTGTGCTTCTAATAAGCACTTACCACATCATTAACATAGGGTGTGCTTCTAATAAGCACTTACCACATCATTAACATAGGGTGTGCTTCTAATAAGCACTTACCACATCATTAACATAGGGTGTGCTTCTAATAAGTTCTTACCACATCATTAACATAGGGTGTGACTCTAATAAGTACTTAACACATCATTAACATAGGGTGTGCCTCTAACAAGTACTTACCACATCATTAACATAGGGTGTGCTTCTAAGTACTTACCACATAATTAACATAGGGTGTGCTTCTAATAAGTACTTACCACATCATTAACATAGGGTGTGCCTCTAATAAGTACTTACCACATTATTAACATAGGGTGTGCTTCTAATAAGTACTTACCACATCATTAACATAGGGTGTGCCTCTAACAAGTACTTACCACATCATTAACATAGTGTGTGCTTCTAATAAGTACTTACCACATCATTAACATAGGGTGTGCTTCTAATAAGTACTTACCACATCATTAACATAGGGTGTGCCTCTAATAAGTACTTACCACATCATTAACATAGGGTGTGCCTCTAATAAGTACTTACCACATCATTAACATAGGGTGTGCTTCTAATAAGTACTTACCACATCATTAACATAGGGTGTGCTTCTAATAAGTACTTACCACATCATTAACATAGGGTGTGCCTCTAATAAGTACTTACCACATCATTAACATAGGGTGTGCTTCTAATAAGTACTTACCACATCATTAACATAGGGTGTGCTTCTAATAAGTACTTACCACATCATTAACATAGGGTGTGCCTCTAATAAGTACTTACTACATCATTAACATAGGGTGTGCTTCTAATAAGTACTTACCACATCATTAACATAGGGTGTGCTTCTAATAAGTACTTACCGCATCATTAACATAGGGTGTGCTTCCCACACAGACAAGCAGTGGCTAGTCTACTTACATGTTCAGACTTATTGATATTAATAAATGACAGACCTAGATACACTAATGACTGAGTAACAGAGAGAGACAAACTGGCAATATTAATGCTTTTTCAGTTTGATGCAAGTAATGGCAGTGCCTTATACCCAATTCTGTCCATGGACAGACATTTGCTCACAAATATCAATTCAGACAAACATGCATGAATATCTTAGTGCACACACACACACACCCACACACACACACACACACACACACACACACACACACACACACACACACACACACACACAAACACACACAGACCCACACGCACACAGACAGAAACACACGCATGTGCACACATACACACATGCACACAGACACACAGACACACACGCACACACAGACATGCACACAGACACACGCACACACACAGGCAGAAACACACACACATAGACACACGCGCGCGCGCGCACACACACACACACACACACACACACACACACACACACACACACACGCATTATTTTGTAACAGTCATAAAAGGAAGAATAAGCACAGTGCCAAATACTACCTCATTCTACTGAGTAAACTCCTTCTGCACTTGTTTTTAGTCATTTTTTATTTAATTGCATGTTTTAAACTGGTTGGTCTAGCATTGGTACATACTCAAGTGTGCTAGCTTGCACTGCATTTGAATTGTTTTGATTGCTGTTTTAGCTACTTTTCTGTATATATATATATATATATATATATATATATATATTTAAAAAAAAAAATATATATATATATATATATATATATATATATATATATATATATATATATATATATATATATATAGATATATATATATATATATATATATATATATATATATATATGTACCTTTCCTGTAACTAGTGTTGTCTAGATTCAGATTTGCTGTATCCAGGACTGTATGTAAGCTTCTGAGCCTCCCCAAGCTTTCTGTGCTGGAGGGAAGCCTTCTAGCTTATCAGTGGGAGTGGTAAGCACTAGGTAACCTATCTACCACATAAGGAGTGGTTCTGGCTCAGAAATTGCAGTTATTGGCCGTTTGGGCAGTTTTTCCATCTCTCTCTCAACTTTCTGATTTAAAAGCCAGCATTTGCGCTTGTTTCCCCCTTTCCTGTAACTAGTTTAGTCCAGATACAGATTTTTAGTTTTAGCACTTGAATTTGCTTATTCGTGATCAGCACTTGTTCAGAACTTGTAAGCACTAAATAACCTACTAATTACTACAGCAGTCAACCTTCCTCATTACCTACAGGAAAACAGTTTTGGTACTTACTTTCCTCACTTGCTTAGAGAAAAACAGCTCTTGTACTCACTTTCCTCACTTATCTAGAGGAAAATAGTTTTTTATTCAGGCATGTCCAATGGTCAGCTCCCAGTGTTCTCTCCTGTCTATCTGATGAATATGGGCATCTTGGGGCAATGTAGAAAGTGCTTCATGTACACAGACAACCCTCTCTTCCTACCACCCAATACTACTACCCGTGAAAGATGCATTTATCTAGCCAAACTGGAGGTAAAGCTCTCTGCAATCAAGACTGAACTTGACAGTCAAGAGGAGAAGGTAAACACTTGCACCACACCACACTCATCACATAGTCTCACTAAATCTACACCAACAAAATCCACACATAGAAACACAAAAACATTCATGGAGGCTCTCAATAATAATCTGCTCAAGCAACAGTTTGCCACTCAACCACAGCCCATAAGGCATAACAACGTACCCAACACTCTAGTCATAGGTGACTCTATAGTCAGGCACACTGATGTTCCACTCACCAGGCTAAACAAGGAGCAAGTTACTGTCAGCTGCCTTTCAGGTGCCAGGATCCACCACATAACTCACGCACTCATGCACTCTACAACAAGAACAAATATGACTCTGTCATTGTCCATGTTGGTGTGAAAGACCTGAGACGTACCTCCCTGGACTACATGAAAAGAGACATGGAAGAGCTCTCCGATCTTGTAGCCCAGGCAGGTATGACCCTAGCCCTGAGTAGCATTCTGCCATCACCCAGAATGATGCCGCAGTACAAGGACAAAATGATTGACTTCAACAATTGGCTAAGCCTCTGGTGCCATTCTAAAGGGATCCAGTATCTGTCTTCCTGGGATGACATGGTCGACAGACCACGATGCTTTGCCAGAGATGGCCTGCACCTATCACCCCTGGATTCCAGATACTGGCTAAGGTTCTTGCCACCCCTATAGTGCCTTTTTTAGGCAAGGTTCAAATGACAAATTCACCACCATAACAGGAACAGGCAAGCAAAAACTAAGGGTGATGCTACTCAATGCTAGAAGTCTAAATCTCAAAATGCACTCACTCGAGGCACTCCTTAAAATGGAGAACATCAATATCTGTGCAGTGACTGTGACTTGGTTCAAGTCTCCAGAGAATACCACTGCACTACCAGGCTATAACTCATACCACACTTTTCGCCATGTAACCTGGACCAGAACACCAAAGGCGGAGGTGTGTCCATATTCATTAAGGATATCCACACCTCCAGGCTAGTTGCTCATCATAATGCAGCCGAGGTTATCCAAGTGCAACTAACTCTGGGCAAAACTGCAATCCAAATTGTAGCTTGCTACAGATCACCCACCATGCCCCAGGATTCGCACTCCTCTTTTCTTGATGTACGGGAAAATATTAGGGTTCAACCAAACACCCTAATAATGGGTGATTTCAACTACCCCACCATTAACTGGGAAAACTACTCATGTACTAACTCCTTCGCTCAACGCTTTCTGGAATTCATAAACACCAATGCCCTGGATCAACTTATCCACACCCCCACCAGGGGCAACAATATCCTAGATCTAGTCATTACCAATATGAGTGACTGGTTTTCCACACCTGAAGTCAACGCCTCATTGGTCCGATCGACCATAAGCTAATTACTCTAGATATTCACATCCTGCCCCCACCCCCCATTAAGGAAACCATGGTAAAAAATTTCTCCAAAGCCAATTTCATGCTTCTTAAGACAGAAGTGGTGAACTTCATGACACCCATGCAGATGGACAATGCAGTTACAACAGCTGAATCCTACACAATTGCACTTTATAAGCACTTACATGTGTCATGGATCTTGCTATCTCAAACAGAACCAAGACGCTATCCTCCAAAAACAGGAAGCCAATCTGGTGGCCCCCTGTCATAAACAAACTGTACAACAGAAGGAAGAAACTCTTGCAAAAGAGAGTAAAATCCCATGAGTCGAGGAGCTCCCTGGTCAGCCTCAGTAAGAAGCTGCGGTCCCTAATAAAATCCTCCAAAGCTAGTTATGAAAACAAAATCGCCACTGATTCTAAAGACAAGCACAAAGCTTTCTATAGCTATGTCAAGAATCTCAATGGCAACACTCAGATCTGCTCTGAGTTACAGCACAATGGCACTAAATATACAGACCCAACTGATATTGCCAACATCCTGGCAGATAGGTTTAGTGCTAACTTTACCCCCCTCTCACCCCCTAAAGAGCCCATCTCTATACCGAAAGAATGCAAAGTTCCTGTAATCACGGCTGCACAGGTAAAAAACACACTATCCAAAGCCAAGAACACAGCATCCATGGGACCAGACAACATCCCAGGCTGCGTTCTACATGAACTACAGAACAAACTGGCACCCCATCTAAGTACCATGTTCAGTCATAGCCTCACCTCAGGCTTTGTGCCTGCTGAATGGCGCACAGTGACGGTTATCCCGCTCCACAAGTGGGGAGCCACCATGGACCCTGGGAACTACCGCCCCATTAGCCTGACGAGCCTGGTCTGCAAGGCCATGGACCGTATCATCATGGAACTTATAAACAAAGACATTGGTAATCTCCAAACTCTGGACCCCACCCAATTTGGGTTTGTAAAAGTCAGATCGTGTCTCCTAAACCTGATAGACTTCTTTGCAGTCACCAAAGCCGTAGACAGGGGTAAGGTGGTTCACACGGCCTATCTAGATCTTGCCAAGGCTTTCAACACCATCCCTCACTCTAAAATTATAGATAAACTCACTAAACTAGGTGTAAATCCCTATGTCACAAGATGGGTTGCCAACTGGCTCACTGACAGAACCCACACTGTGAAAGTAGCAGACTCCAAATCTGACTTCAGACCAGTGACAAGTGGAGTACCACAGGGTTCAGTCCTGGGTCCTCTCCTGTTTGGTGTCTACTTCTCTGAAGTACAGGCTAACACAGAAGGTTTTTGGCTAATGAAGTTCACAGGTGACTGCAAACTAGGAGCCATAATCGAAACTCCTAATGATGTGGACATCCTACAAAAGGGCCTCACTGAGACAGATGCCTGGTGTCAAAGCCATGGCCTCAAGCTCAATGCCAAAAAGTGCATTGTCATCCCCCTTTGGTAAAAACCCTGTACCCATTAACTACAACATAGGCGGTAGTATACTTAACACCGAAAGTGTGATAAGAGACCTTGGGACACAGGTAGACAGTAGTCTCTCCTTTGATAATCACATTGCCACAGTAGTCAGGAAATCCTTCTACGTGGCACACCTCATTACAAAAGGTTTCTCATCCAGAAAAAAGGAGGTCATTGTTCCCCTCTACTCATCACTCATTAGACCCATTATAGAGTACAATGCCTCTTTTGGTATGTACCTCACAAGACAAATACAACAACTGGAAAGGCCACAGAAATACCTCACAAAGAGGATTACCAGCCCCAAACAGATGCCTTATGCAGACTGTCTCAAAAAACTCCAGCTTTACTCCATCGCATATCACCTACTCAGAGGTGATCTCTGCCTAACATACAAAGCTATGTCAAACCCAGAGTTGTTTGACATGCTCCACTTAAAGAAATCCCAATCCCTCCGAGCTACACACTGTAGGGACCTAAACCTTGTCACCACAATAAACAGAACATGCCGGAGGGATAGATTCCTGTCCCAGAGACTTCCCAAAATCTTGATGATTGAATGGGAAATAGGAAATTAACCCCGGGGATCACCTCTGTGGCTCTGCTCGACATTGGCACAGGAAAATAATTTTCTTGTGTGGCAAAAGCCAGGGTACTTTTTTGGCTGGGCTTGTATAGGCCTCAGGGCCGATAGCCTAATACCTACCTATGAACCTATGAACCTAAATATACATTAACGCAGGAATTTAGTTGGTTGCCAGATGAATTCAGTCAGAGAGGTATAAACAGAGATATAGTACCAGTATCAACAACTGATGAAAAAAAAGTAAATATGGAGAAAATATCATCAGTCACTAGTAGTAAAAGGCATAGGATCATAGGAGGTTACTAGGCTATTGGCCCTGAGGCCCTTATAAACCTATCCAACAGTGTAGCTCATGTTTAGCCAAGTCAGCACCCAAAGACTCTGTCCAGCAGGGACACAGGTGGGATCCCAGGGGTGTATTTTCCTGGTTCCCATCCAGTTATCTAGGTTGTACTTAAAAAGGGATAATGAGGTACTCTGCTTGATGTGGAGAGGGATTCTGTTCCACAGATGGGGGAGTCTCTGGGACACTAATCTATTCCAACAAAAAGTCCTATTGATATCACAGACCAGGTTGAGGTCACGTGTATGGGTTACGCAAGTGGAGCTTGACTTGCAGATATGCAGCAGTCCCATCAAGGCAGGGTCTGAGATTGCTTTGTATGCCAGACAGAGGTCACCTCTGAGGAGTCTGTATGAAACTGAGTAGAGGGACAGGGATTTTAGCCTGTGTAGGGTAGATGTTTGAGGCCCTGGATTCTCCTGGTGAGGAACCTCTGTGGTCTCTCCAGCTGCTGCATGTGCTTTGCGAGGTACATGCTGAAGGGGGCATTGTACTTAATAATTGGCCTTATAAGGGAAGAATACAGGGATGTTATGACCTCTTTGTCCCTGGATGAGATACCCTTACTTATGAGGTGGGCCATGTAGAAAGCTTTTCATACAACAGAAGCAACACAGTGGTCAAAAGTCAGGTTGCTATCAACCTGGGTGCCCAAATCCCTCACTATTGATTGTGTACTTAGGACATTGTTATTAATGTGATAATATGTGGGGATGTCACTCTCCCCAAAGGGGATGATGATGCATTTTTTGGCATTCAGCTTGAGGCCATGTTTCTGGCACCAGTAATTTGTCTGAATGAGACCCTCTTGGAGGACGTCCACAACACTTGAGGAATTGATGACTGTGCCCAGCTAGCGGTCATCTGCAAATCTGGTCAGCCATAGCCCACTGATTTTGGTCTGCACCTCAGAGAAGTATATCCTGAATAAGAGAGGCCCCATGACCGATCCCTGGGGTATGCTGCTCGTTACGGGCCTACTGCTTGAGGGGGCTTCCCCTATTTTGATTAGGTGGTTCTATCAGTGAGACAGTTTACTACCCATCTGGTAACATATGGATTGATGCCTAGTTGAGAGAATTATCTGTTATGCCGTAGTGGGGAATAGTGTCGAAGGCTTTGGCCAGGTCAAGGTAGGTGATGTGTACCGTCTTCCCCTTGTCCATGGCTTTAGTGACTGTCTCAAAGAAGTCAACCACATTTAGCGGACATGACCTCCCCTTGACAAAGCTAAATTGTGTGGGGTCGAGTGTTTGGAGGTTGCCAATGTCCCTGTTAATGAGGTCCATGATAATCCATTTCATGGCCTTGCAGATAAGGCTAGTTAGGTTGATGCTCCACCTTTGTGTAAAGGGATGACAGTGGCTGTCCGCCACTCGGCTGGGACAAAGCTGGTACTCAGGCTTTGGTTGAATAGGGTGCCTAATGGTGCTGCAAGTTCATGTCTGAGTTCATGTAGGATGCAGCCTAGGATGTTATCGGGTTTTATGGAGGCTGTATTTTTTGCCTTTGAGAGGGCAGTGATGACTTGTTCCCTAGAGGTAAGGGGTGGGGGCAGGTACTGGGGATGTCCTGATCTACTGATGGGGAGGACAGAGGGGAGAAGTTTTCCCTGAATCTGTCAGCCAGTAGATTAGCTATATCTACAGTATTTGTGTATGTGGTCTCCTTGACCACCATTGCTGAACAGATCGGGGTGCTTCCTTTGAGATTGTAGATATATGTGAAGAAAGCCTTATGAGTGTCTCTAGGTGATGTGGCCAGTTTGGACTTGAAGTTGGCTTTAGAGGATTTCACTAGTGCTCTTATTTGCTTGTTCAGGCTAAGGAGAGATTGCTACCAATTGGGCACCTGCTCATTCTTGGTCCTGGACAGCAATTTTTTCCTCTTGTTATATAGTTTATTTATTACAGATGTCCACCAGACAGGTTTACTCTTCCTTGCGGAGGATGATTTTGTCCTGTCAGGTATTACTGATTCCATGCATCTATATAAATGCTCGTATAGTACTTTGGTGTAGATTTGGACATTGGTGCCAGTTTCTACAGAGGGGGAGGGGGCTGTGAAGCTGTTAATACCATCCCTCAGGAGGTTGTAATCAGCTTTGGAGAAGTTTTTTTTTTTTTTGTTTGACCCTAGATGGGGGGGGGGGGGGGTCTGGGGAGATGGTGACAATAAAAGTGACCGCTTTATGGTCGGATCTTACCAGGGAGGATGGTGCTGCAGTGGTTACTTGTGTTTTTTTAATACCAAGTCCAAGATATTATCACCTGTTGCGCACAGGAGTTTAGTTATCATATAAGGAGGGGGAAGAGGTTAGGTTATAGAGCAGGAACATAGCCAGGAAAAGTTAAGATGATTTTTCAATATTTCTTTGAAGGTGGTGGTACTGTTAATAAAGAACAGGCGTGTGTGTGGTGTTAATAATGCTTCAGTGAGAAAGATTTTGCTTCTTGACAGTGATTTAATGTTAAGCAAAGCCATAGAGATACGTC
Organism: Protopterus annectens; assembly: GCF_019279795.1. NCBI lineage: Eukaryota > Metazoa > Chordata > Ceratodontiformes > Protopteridae > Protopterus > Protopterus annectens. Next base: position 1,525,466,908 of record NC_056726.1, read on the forward strand.
AAATCCATGAACTCACAGAAAGGCACACAAGTATGCTTGCAAGTGATAAGAGCATGGTTTCAGCAGCCTCTAGACCAAGCATAGACAGCATGCAGCACGTGGCAAGCAGAAACAGCCCTAAGCACATGGCAGCTGCAACCCCTGCAGGTCTTCCTGGGAGACCTCATAACTTTCTAGCAAGTTCCAAGACTAGCTCAGTAAAGTGGACATGCTCAGTGCAGTATAAGGGGAGTCAGCAAAACCCAAGTCAAGTCTTATTGTCAACTGTCGTAATTGTGGAGCCAATCATGAGTCTAAAAGAGGGAAATGCTTAGCATTTGGTCAGCAATGCCACAAGCATAAAAAAATGGAACCACTTTAAAAAGTTTTGTAAATCAAGCAGGCCTTATTCAGTTATTAAGAAAGGTCACTCAAAAAAGCAAGTTGATCATATAGAAAGCTGCAACCCTACTTTCTATGTGGATGGTGTTTCAGTGGTCGGTAAAAAGGTTAATGTAGTAGATTTGTTGGCAAAGAATGAAGTATTTTGTACTCTTCTGATCAATGGTAACCCCACACAGCTCAAGGTAGACACTGGTTCAAAGTGAAATGTTATGTCAGCAGAAACATTTGCTAAAGTGAGAGCCGGTGAGCAACTTAATTTGGCTAATTGTGCAAAGCTTGTTTCTTATGGAGATGAAGAGATTCAGACTGAAGGCTTACTTGTGCTTTCATGCTATTCGGCTGGGAACAGTTGCAGCTTGTAATTCTATGTAGTTAGAAGATCTGTGCAGTAATTATTAGGTTTCAGAGAGTTAAGAATGAAATTGCATTCTTTTACCAAAGAGGTACATCATGTAAGCACATGTCCCAGTTCCAGCCTTAATGATGCTATTTTCTGAGTATGCTGATGTTTTTGACTACAAGTTAGGCAAACTTCCAGGTGTGTACTCCATGAAAGTAGATCCAGAGGTCAGTCCAATGGTTAGGCCTGTAAGGAGAGTTCTAGCAGCTATGCAGGACAAAGTCAAGGTCCATTTAGACAAAATGGTGTAGCAAGGTGTGATTTTTCCAGTCACGGAACCAACGCCATGGGTGTCTTCCATGGTAGCTGCTCATACAAAAAATTCAGGTGAAATCAGAAGATGCACTGACCCAAGAGACTTGAACAAGGTATTAAAAAGACCTCATCATCCTATGCGTACAGTCAAGGAGATTGCAACCCTCATGCCAAATCCCACTGTTTTTTTCTGTCTTAGATGCAAAGAGTTCATTTTGGCAAGTAATGCTTGATCGCAAATCTTCACTACTGACTACATTCAGTGCTCCATTTGGTAGATAAAGATTCCTCGGGATGTCTTTTGGAATAAATGTTGCCAGTGAAGTTGTTCAGCATGCAATGGAGCAAATCTTTTCGGGCTATCTGTGTGCAATAATAGTGGATGATTTACTAGTTGGAGGCAATGATGAGGCAGAGCATGACAGAAACCTCAGGAAAGTTCTGGACAGAGTCTGTGAAGTGGAAGTGAAGCTTAATCCTCTGAAATGTAAATTCAGACTACCTGAAGTTTCTTATGTAGGTCATTTATTTACCATTACAGGCTTACGACCAGACCCTTCCAAACAAGAAGCCATTCTTCAGATGCCAGCTCCAGACAATGTCCAAACAAGAAGCCATTCTTCAGATGCCAGCTCCAGACAATGTCCAAGCCCTTCAGCATTTTCTTGGTATGGTTAACTATTTGGGCAAATTCATCCCTGACTTTAGTGAGTTATCAGCACCTTTAAGAGTGCTGACACACAAAAATGTTGACTGCTCATGGTTAGAACAACACCAGAGAGCATATGATAACCTCAAACAGCAAATTGCCAACCCTCCTACGTTAAGGCACTATGATGTCCAGAAACCAGTAGTTCTTTCATGTGATGTTTCAAAGTTCAGTCTTGGTGCAGTTATTCTTCAAGACCTGTAGCCTGTGCACCTAGAACTCCTACCCAAACTGAGGTTCAGTATACTCAAATTGAGAAGGAAGCTTTGGCAATTGTGTTTGCATGTTCGAAGTTCCATGATTATATTTATGGCCGAGCTATCCAGATCGAGACCGATCATCAACTTCTAGTCACTATTTTAATGAAGCCTAAGCATACATCTCCAGCAAGACTACAAAGAATGATGCTCAGATTACAAAAGTATAATTTTGAAGTGGTCTATACAAAAGGCAAACTTCTTTATCTGGCTGATACCTTTTCCAGATTGCCCAGAAATACCACAGAACAGTTTAATGCAGAGAATTTGGACTTTGATGTTATGGAAGTGCGTAATTTTTCTACCATGAGACTTGATGATCTGAGAGATCATACAAAGACTGATCCAATTTTGCAAAACCTCTTCTGTATTAAGGGGGCTGCCACCTATGTGGTAATTCATGGTTGTTTTGTTTTTCCTAAATGGGATGACTATGCATTTTTTGGCATTTAGCTTGAGGCCATGACTTTGACACCAGGTGTCCGTCTCAGTAAGGCCTTTTTGGAGGATGTCCGTGTCAGCCAGAGAGTCAATTATGCCTCCTAGTTTGCAGTCATTGGCGAACTTGGTTAGCCATAGTCCTCCTGTGTTTGCCTGTACTTCTGAGAAGTATATGCCGAACAGTAGGGGTCCCAGGACCGAGCCTTGTGGGACACCACTTGTGACTGGTTTAGAGTCAGACCTGGAGCCCGCTATTCTTACCGTATGAGTTCTGTCTGTAAGCCAGTTGGCAACCCATCTCGTGACATAGGGATTTATGTTCAGGCTGGTGAGTTTTTCTGTAATACCCAAGTGGGGAATGGTGTCGAAAGCCTTGGCAAGGTCAAGGTAGGCTGTGTGAACCACCTTTCCCTCATCTATGGCCTTGGTGACTGTCTCGAAGAAGTCAACCAAGTTTAGTAGGCATGATCTACCCTTAACAAAGCCGAACTGGGTCGGGTCAAGTGTTTGGAGGTTCCCAATGTCTTTGTTAATGAGTTCCATGATGATGCGCTCCATAGCCTTGCAGACCAGGCTAGTCAGGCTTATGGGGCGATAGTTACCAGGGTCAGTTGTGGCCCCTCCTTTGTGGAGAGGAATAACCGTTGCTATGTGCCATTCTATGGGCACATAGCCTGTAAAGAGGCTAAGGTTGAACAGCGTCTTTAGGTGGGGGGTTAGTTCGTTCTGTAGTTCATGCAAGACGCAGCCTGGGACACCATCTGGTCCCATTGACGCTGTGTTTTTGGCTTTTGAAAGGGCTGTTTTCACCTGTGCATCTGTGATTTTTGAGACACTACACTTTTCTGGTATTGTTGTGGGCCCTTATGGAGGTGAGAGGGGGGTGAAGTTGGCATTGAATCTATCTGCTAGGATGTTGGCAATATCAGTAGGTTCAGTATGTTTTGTGCTATTTTGCACTAGTTCAGTGCATATCTGCGAGTTGCCACTTAGATTCTTAACATAGCTAAAGAAGGCTTTGTGGTTATCTTTTGAATCCTTGGCTATTTTTCTTTCGAAGTTAGCCTTGGATAATTTCATGAGGGACCTTAGTTTCTTACTGATACTGATCAGGGATGTCTTTCCTTCTTGGGATTTGCTTTTTTTTTTCTGAACTAGTTTCCTCCTTCTATTGTATAGACTGTTTATGGCAGGGGTCCACTAAACTGGTTTCCTTCTCTTAGAGGAGTGAGTCTTGGTTTTGCTAGGGATGGCACAATCCATGCATCCTTGTAGGTGCTCATAAAGTGCATTTGTAAAGGTTTCTGCATCTTGGGCAGCGTTATCCTTTAGCGTGTGGGCTGTGAAACTTACCACCTTTGCCTTAAGTAAGATGAAGTTTGCTTTAGAAAAGTTTTTTATTGTGGTTTCCTTAGTTGGGGTGGTGGTGGGGTGTGGACATCCACAGTGATTAGTTTATGGTCTGATCTAACCAGTGACGGGTTGACCTCCAGTGTGGAACACCTGTCACCCATGTTGGTGATGACCAGGTTCAATATGTTTTCACCTCTGGTAGGGGAGTTTACCAGCTGATCCAGGGCATTTCAGTTGATGAATTCCAGGAAGCGCTGGGCCTGGGAGTTTGTACTCGAGTAGTTTTCCCAGTGAATGGTAGGGTAATTGAAGTCACCCAATATCAGGTTGCTCAGTAGGACCCTCATGTTTTCCAGTGTCCCCAGAAAGGTGGAGTGGTGGTCCTGGGTCATGGAGGGTGATCTGTAGCAGGCCAGAATTTGCATTGCAGACTTGCCCGATGTTAGTTGCACATGGATGATCTCAGAGATATCATGCTGTGCCACTAATCTGGAGGTGTAGGTATCCTTGATGAATATGGATACACCCCCTCCTTTTGTGTTTCAGTCCATGTTCTGTATCTGGAATGTGTGGTGTGATTTGTAGCCCAGTAGTGCTGGGGTGCTCTCTGAAGCCTTGAACCAGGTTTCAGTTACTGCACAGATGTCGATGTTCTCCATACTAAGGAGTGCTTCAAACACGTGCATTTTGAGATTTAAAATCCTGGCGTTGAGTAGCATAACCCACTGATGATGTATTTTTAGTGCCTTGTTCAAATCTCGTGGGTCAATACAAATTCTGATGTCATCTGAGCTTTTCTTATGAGCTACCACCATGGAAAATACCCACTCAGTCGGAGTCTCAGAACCGACTCGACAAATCACACCTTGTTGCACCCTTTTATCTAGTTCAGCTTTAACTCTAGTCTGCTTGGCTATTGGAACTTTTCTGGCTGGCTTGACAACTGGACTGACATCTGTGTCTAACTTCATGGGGTACACAACTGGAAGCTTACCTAGTTTGTCTTTGATTAGATCAGCATAGACAGAAAAAACAGACTGGGTGAAATTAGAGTAGTTGTCTTTGAAGCTAACATGGTGGCCTTCCTAATTAAATGAAAGCAGTCCCATTTTCAAAGAGTCTCTGAGGCCTAATAATGACTGGACATGCCTCTTGACCACATAAAATAATAAATTGTAACGTCTACCTGCAGAGTAACAGGAAAGTATTACTGAGCCTTCAGTTTGAATTTCTTCACCACCATATGCAACAAGCTTTGCACACTTTGCCAAATCAAGCCTTTCACCAGAACTTACTCTAGCAAACGTTTCTACAGACATAACATTGCACTTTGAGCCAGTATCAACTTTGAGCTCTATGGGTTTGCCATTTATCTGGACAGTGCAAAATACTTCATTCTTGGCCCATAAATCAACTTCATTTACTGTTTCATTAAGCACTGACACGCCATCAACATAAAGAGTAGAAGATGCCACATTACTGCTGTCTAATTGATCAACTCGTTTCTTAAAATGATCCCTTTTAAAAGAGTATTCACCCTTTGATTTTCAAAACCTTTTGAAATTATTCCATTAATTACATTTGGGGCATTGTTGACCAGATTCTAAACACTTGTCTCTTTTAGATTCATGACTTTTACCACAATTACGACAGTTGGCATTGAAACTAGGTTGGGGCCCATGCTTTGAGTTTGCTGACTCACCCTCATGCTTGACTGAGGCTGTGCAAACTCTGGAACTTGCTAGAAAGCTCTGGGATTTACCAGTGGATGTGGCAGAGACTACAGCTGTTGCCATATGCCTGGGCCTGTTTCTTTTAATAACATGCTGCATACTATCTATGTGAGTTTTACTGCAGTAACTTCTAAATCATTCTTATTTGTAAGCATATCTGTGTGCTTTTCTGTGAGCTTGTATATCTGACAAATCTCAATGGCCTTATTCAAAGTTAAATCACTGTCATGAAGCAAAGTCTTTCTCACAGCATCATCTTTAATATCACACACAAGTTCTTTCCTTTATTAACTCATCTCTTAAATCACCAAATCTGCAAGTTTTAGCTTTATTTCTCAGGTCAGTTATATATGCTGCAAATGTTTCACCTGGCTTTTGATCCCTTGTGTAAAATAAGTGTCTTTCCATTGTAACATTTGTCTGGGGGCTACACAGTTCTCTAAATTTACATTTTAAGCACTCAGGGTCCTCCCTTGACTCAGCCTGTACAACAATATGATGGTTCCCCCCCCCTTCAGCATAAACAGCAGGTGCATACCCAAATGAATGTTCCCTTTCTATGGCTTCTGACCTAGCTAAATTAAGTAGATGAATGTCTTTGTATGGTCATCTTTATCAGAAAATGCAGCCTGTTTGAAAATGTCATACTTCATCTCAAACACTCTTCAGTTCTCAGGAATATTATTGTAAAGCACTTTTGGACCTGATTTTCAAAATCCTTCAGCCATACCAACAAAGTATGTGCCTGAGCACACACTAAAATATGACCCTTGTAATTATGTACAAATAAGTTGCCTGTCTGCAGCTTGCAGTAACACACAAATGCACAATAAACTCTTTGAAATACTGTACTTTGCAAAATATATTCTGAAATGGCTGTATTTTGTTAAATAACACTTCATACACTTCTAATAACTTGGATAGCCTCGGTTAATATGGAAAAGTACATGCTTAGCAAAAAAGTGTGGTCATTTCTCTTATTTTATTCATTTTATGCAATTCAGACTTTATTTCAAACATTTTCCATAGTAATATGAACAATTCTAGTAATATCAGACATTTCAACTTATTTAATATCATTTAGAGTGGTCTGTATGCCTCATTTCATATTTAGCAAATAAGAAATAGTTTGATCAAGTTTAACATTAGAAATTTGTTTCTGACCTGTTTTTGCAGATTATACATGCAGCAAGGATGGTTCACTTCTGTATATACCTCTCAAAGTCAAAGTAGAGAAAATGGAGCTCTTTCTGGCCATTAGATATGCCGCTTTTGACACCATGTCGCTCGTCCCTCTACACAGAAGACAAGCAGGTGGGGTAGATCATTTAAGATTCTGAATTATGTAGAAACACATCAGGATGGATAACAGCTTCAATAAAAATAAACAAAATGATTAACAGACAGAGCTTACACACATGCATGCTTACATCTCAACAGCTAACTACAAAGTGGCACTCTGTCCCTGCACATGCTCAGTAATCAGTACACTTAGTACATGCCCACAGGACATAGTACATGCCCACAGAAGGTTTCTTAAAGAGATATGTAAACTGATCTACAGGGGAGAAAGAGAGTGGGACATAAATGAGTGACAAAGAGGATATAAATTGGAAAGTAGTTAAGAAGAAAAATACAATAGGGAAAAAGAGTTAAATATTGAAAAAGGAAAGTTCAGAAATTAGGAATAAAAGTAAAAAAAAAATGAAAGGAAATGGATAATTAAAAAAATTCTTATAAATTAAAAAGAAAAGTAGTAAATAATCTTATAATTCTCTTGATTAATCTTAATAGTATCAAAGATATAGTTAGGAGAACTGGAATAAAGATTGTGATGTCGATTTGATTGCATTAGAAGATATCAGGCATTTAAATAAAGAACACACAGAGATATTATGGCCTGGTGGTATAATACGGAATGTGGGACATGAAAAATGGCCAGGTAATGTTTGCTATAGTGTATAGAAAAGGAATTAAAATTCTAGACAGATGATACATTGGTTAGATTAGGAAGATTGATGGTAGTGGTCTTTAGATGGGAGGGAAACATTTTTAGACTAAGAGCAATATATGCTTATGTGTTATATAAAGAAAAGGAGAAAATATTTTTAGACATATTAAATTATGGTATAGTGACTAAGCACATCACAGGAGATTTTAAGTGTAATTTAAGATTTAAACAAAAATGTAGAATAGCAAAAATTATAATAAAGAAGCACAGCCTGAGAGTAAATGCTCCTGTGCCCAATAAACTATAAAAAACAATTAATACACCAAATGTTTTTTAGGTATATGTAGTTTTTAGGTACATGTAGTTTGTGTGGTTGTGATTTCAACATTTGTTTTATGGACTTGCTCTTTGTATGTTTGTAGCGCTGAGGTATATATATATATATATATATATATATATATATATATATATATATATATATATATATATATTATATTTTTACATATTTGTATAAATTTGTAAGTTAATTTTATTAGGCATAAGGTGCATACATTATGAAAATGCTTATTTTATCAATTTATGTTTGTAGCGCTGAGACTTTAAAATTTAAGATGTGAATATGTATGGTCAGTATGATGTCACTGATGATGCAAACCAATTGCTGCTTTGGTAGCAGTATTTGGATATCTATGCTGTTTATGTTTTGCAAAGCTTGAAGAAGCCATTTTGGTGAAAGCGCTCGCTATTTAATAAAATTATTTGTTCGTCTATCAGTTCGTGCAGTATGCATTTGTCGCTACTAAGTATTATCTTTTTTGAAACTTGTTTGAGTCGTGGTTGCCCTGTGAATGCTATATACGCTTGACGTATTAATTGTTTTTTATATAAAAATGTAGAATAGATAAAAAGGCAATGGAGGAAATGTTAAAATGTGGAAGTTTAACATTATGGAACTTATGTGAGGACACACAAAGAAGAGGGAGATTTCAAACATAAATAGATTATTTCTTTTGTCAAGAACTATAAATGCTTTTTTCACATCATTTGATTATATGGATTGAGATAAATGAAAATAATTTATCAGAATAGGAAAAGATATTAAGACAATAAATGAAAAAAAGGAGTAAGAATAATCAAAAGGAAATAACAAAGCCATGGAAAGATCACTTAACGGTGAAAAAGTTTTATAAGAATTGTTCAGAGTGGAGGATAGTATTGGAAGAAATATATAAGAAGATGTATTTAATGTGGGAGAATGATACTGGATGAAAAGATAAAAAAAGAATACGGACAAATTCAAAATAATATTTCAAGTAGTTTACATAGAAATGAAAAGGATTATTTTAGGAAAGAAGAATAAATTTATCAAAAATTCAAGTGAAAATTCGAGTTATTATATCGGCAAATATATTTCTGCAGGGAAAGAAGGACAAAGTATCATCATATTTAAGTACTAAAGTTAAAGAGGATAATGGTGTAACGAGAGTAATGAAGAATAGTGATGGGAAAATTGAAGTAGAACAATGTAAGTAATGGATATAGTTGTTAAATATGTGAAAGGGTTGGTGATGGAAAGAGGAGTGAAAAGAAAAGGTATGTGGAAGTTAAAACAATTTATAGAAGAAATAAATAAAGAACTGCAACATCAAATTGTAATAGATGAGATAGATAAAGTAATAAAGAGTGTAAATATAGATGCTGCATCTGGATTAGATGGTATAGGATACATATGTATGTGAAATTAATGATAAGGCAAAAAAGAGATATTAATAAAAATATTTAATGAGTGGTTAAATGGTGGAATAAGTTATGAAGAAATATGTGAAGGTATAATGAGATTTATATGGAAAAAAGGAGAAAAATGAGATTAAAAGCTAGAGACCTGTAATGCTGAATAATTGTGATTATAAGTTATTCATAGGTTCATAGGTTAGTACTAGACTAACTACCTTTGTGGGCCATAAGCCTATCCAGTTAGCCCATCCGAAAATTAAACCCTGCAGCTTGTGTTTGTAAGGTAAACACTTTAACTGTTATGCCAATCTCCCACCCCTAATGTCAACTCCCACCCCATGAAAGTAATACAGAAAAGACTAGAAGACAAATTACATTTTATAATAAAATAATATGTTTATGACATTAGAGGAAAAGGAATTCAATAGGTATTAATAATAATTAGACAACTAGATATTAAGAAAAGTCACAGAAGCAAATTTAATAGTGATAGATATAAATAAAGCATTTGATTCAGTACATCATAATATCTTATGACAGTTAATGGAGGAATATAATTTTAGTGTAAATAAAAAAGGTATGTGAATCAATATATTAAAAGTACGAAAATTCAGATTTCAGAAATGGTAGGTTTAGTGAAAAAATAGAGATGAAAAGAGGTATAAAACAGGGATGTCTAATGGAACAGTTTTTTGTTTATAACAGTTATAGATAGTGTGATAAAAGGAATATATGAAGAGTTAAATAAGAGTAAATGTATAGAAGAAATGGTGGTAAAGTATCCTGTGTCTTATGCTGATGATATAATATTAATAGCAAAATGTGGTGAAGAAATGGGAAAGTGATTACAAATGTATATAATAGTTTACAAGAAGCTGGTTTGAATATTAATAAAGAAAACTGTAAGGGTTTAGGAGGTCACAAAGATGTAGAGGGTATACATTTTGGGAAAACAATATCAGCTTTAGGAACTGAATTTGGAAAGTATATAAAGGAGCAATGGGAGTAATTTCTGAGAAATTTACAGGGACATTATGTGGCGTAGGTATAAGTTGTCATAAAAAATCTACTTGATAAATTCAATATTGATAGGGAAAATATATTTAGCTAGTGTATTACTGAGATCATTTTTCAACTTTTTTGTGAATTTAGACTGAATCCAGTTAAAAGAGGAGTTTTGTATATGAAAAAGATAAAAGAAGTTTGGGTCCATCAAATCTGATAGTGTATGGAGCATCTTTAAATTTGTATAAAGTTATGAAACAGCTAAGTGTAAAAGAGAATAAAGTAGTGATGAATATATTCAAGGAAAAATAGAAGAAAGAACGGAACTTAAAATGAATAAAAGAGAGAAGGAATGGAAAATGAAGAGATAAGGCTGTAGCAAGAAAAAATGACAGTGTCCTAATTAAGTATAGATAAAATCGAAGAAAACAGGAAGAGGTGGTACAAAATTATGACAACAATTATTATGTGAATCCTTGGGAACATTTAACAAAAGAAAAAAAACTGAAGCCATAAATAGATGGTGTTTGAAAAAATGTTGTATATTAGGATTTTTATGGAGGTTACAAATTAACAAATTTCCTGTTAAAGGAAATCTGACTTATAAAAAATGAATGAGATAGTTTGTTTGTATTATGGAAAGTTAAAAACATCAGAACATGTCTTTACCACATGTACAAGAGTTTAAAATGATGGGAAAAGATAATAGAAAGTAAAATAGTTAAAGAATTAAAAGATTATTAGCAAATAAGCATGGAAATGATTGATATAGTTTGTAGGCAAAGCATAGTAAATAATTTGTTAATAATGTGGATAAAAAAATTTGGTATAATCTGGATGATTTGGAATGAAAGGTTAAAGTTATGTTTAATGGGAAATGGATCTTACCAAATATTATAATACAAATCAAATAGTGATTATGGAGAAAAGAGTGGGGGGCTGTACGAATGTAAAGCAATGAAGAAATGTAATATGAAATGTTAGTTCTTCATGTAAATATATAAATATATTGTGTGTAAGTTGTAAATAAAAATCCCCTACTCTTTTCATAGGTGTTGTGAGACCTTTTACATCCACCTGAGCTATCACCAACTCAAGCAGATGGGGCCTCGGTGTAATATCTTATCTGAAGGATGACGTTCTCAGGAGTGCAGGATTCCTCTTATGTTAAACTGCTGTGTCAGCAGTCTGTCTACTTATGTGGGAATGGAACCCACAGCCTTCTACCACCAAGGTAAATGTGCTACCTGTTGCACCACTGACACTGTCAGCTGTGTACCATTGCTAGTGTACTTAGCATACATGCCAAATGTGTCACACACACTATACATGTGATGTGCATTAGGCCTCCACTGCCACTAAATGTGAAGAGATGGTGATAACTCTGCCACCAGATGTGACATAGATGCTATCGCCTAGTCTGTTTCAAAGAATAATTCACAAAATACAACTTTGGCACTAGAAGCATAGAGGGATTATGCACTACTGTCTTGGATAATGGTCTTCAACCTCCAAACCCAAATCAGGCTACACAGTGTTCATGTACAGAGCCACACTGCTGTTTCCATTAACCAATACCTATCAGTGTCCCTCTATCCATGGTAACTACCTTTCACACAAAGTATAATTTTGCACATATGCATACAATTTCCAGGGAAGGCTGATAGAGTTCTCCAATTCCAGCCAGCTTTCTTCCTGGACCTGGTAGTACTGCCACCACTCTGATGAAAGTCTGACACTTCCAGTTACCTGTCTGCTACTACTATTGTGTCAACTTATATCACTTTCACATGTAGTCAGCCAAAGCAGTCTCAAAGGTGTGGCCCTTACAGTTTATTATTCCTTAGTGGAAATGGTTATCCTCTTCTCAGCTAAGTAACAGTGAATAAATGCACTTGTAATAAATAAATATCAGCTGCAATATCTTAAAGACAATTAAAATGGATTTTACTTAAATAATAAAAAAAGACAAATACAGAATAAAATATAAGTAGGTTGACACACAGGGAAAATTAAAGTGCAGTAAACATAGAATGTTTGCAGGAAAATCTAACCACAGCTATATTAAGTTTCCTAGCTAGCTTCTAAAAGAAGCACTGTACTAATGGCTAGCTAATTTTCACAGATAGGAATTTCTCACATCAAGTCCATACTTATTACATAAGTATTTCAGTATGTCACAATTATATAGCCAATGTCCTTTTAGTAGCTTTATTGTTGCTATGCAGACTGGTTATACAGTCCATAGTAATAATAGTTGTACAGACACTTACAGGTGTGAAATTCAAACAGTATTGCTTAGAGGTGCATAATGCAGACAGTACTGCTTAGAGGTGCGTAATGCCAACAGTACTCCTTAGAGGTGCGTAATGCTAACAGTACTCCTTAGAGGTGTGTTATGAAGCAGAGAGTACTCCTTAGAGGTATGCAATGCAGAAGACAATACTCCATAAAGGTGTGTAATGCAGGCAATAATCCTTTGAGGTGTGTAATGCTAACAGTACTCCTTAGAGGTGAGTAATGAAGTAGAGAGTACTCTTTATAGGTATGTAACACAGCAGACAGTACTCCATAAAGGTGCATAATGCAGGCACTAATCCTTTGAGGTGTGTAATGCTGGCACTTCTCCTTTGAGGTGCATAATGCAAGCAGTATTCCGTAGAGGTGCGTAATGAAGGCACTAGCAGTACTCGGTAGAGGGGACTAATGTAGACAGTACTCCCAAGAGGTGTGAAATACAGACAGTACTCATTAGGAGGGTGCAAAGCAGCAGGCAGTATTACTTAGACATTGATAATGTAGCAGGCAGTACTCCTTTGAGATGAGTAAGTACATCATATAGTGCCTCCTTAGAGGTGCGCAATGCAGGCACTAATCCTTTGAGGTATGTAATGTAGACAGTATTCCGTAGAGATGTATAATGAAGCAGACAGTACTCCATAAAGGTGTGTAATTTAGACACTAATCCTTAGAGGTGTGTAATGCAGACAGTATTCCTTAGAGGTGCGTAATGTAGGCAGTACTCCCCAGAGGTGTGTCAAGCAGACAGTACCCCCTAGAGGTGTGTAATGCAAGCAGTACTCCTTAGAGGTGCATAATGTCGACACTACTCCTTTGAGGTACATAATGCTAAAACTACTCCTTTGTGGTACGTAATGTCGACACTACTCCTTTGAGGTGCGTAATGTCAACACTACTCCTTTGTGGTGCGTAATGTTGAAATTACTCCTTTGTGGAGCGTAATGTCGACACTACTGCTTTGAGATACGTAATGTCGACACTACTCCTTTGAGGTGCATAATGCTAAAACTACTCCTTTGTAGTGCGTAATGTCAACACTGCTTTGTGGTGCGTAATGCCGACACTACTCCTTTGAGGTGAGTAATGCTGAAACTACTCCTTTGTGGTGCGTAATGCCAACACTACTCCTTTGAAGTGCATAATGTCGACACTACTCCTTTGATGTGCGTAATGCCAATACTACTCCTTTGTGGTGCGTAATGCCGACCTTACTCCTTTGAGGTGCGTAATGCTGACACTACTCTTTCAGGTGTGTAATGCCGACACTGCTCCTTTGTAGTGCGTAATGTTGACACTACTCCTTTGAGATACTTAATGTTGACACTACTCCTTTGAGGTGCATAATGTCGACACTACTCCTTTGTGGTGCTTAATGCCAACACTACTCCTTTGTGGTGCGTAATGTCGACACTACTCCTTTGAGATACTTAATGTCAACACTACTCCTTTGAGATGAATGTCGACACTACTCCTTTGAGGTGCGTAATGTCGACACTACTCCTTTGTGGTACATAATGCCGACACTACTCCTTTGTGGTGCGTAATGCCGACACTACTCCTTTGAGGTGCGTAATGCCGACACTACTCCTTTGAGGTGCGTAATGCCGACACTACTCCTTTGTGGTGCATAATGTCGACAGTACTCCTTTGAGATACTTAATATCGGCACTACTCCTTTGTGGTGCGTAATGCCGACACTACTCCTTTGTGGTGCATAATGCCGACACTACTCCTTTGAGGTGCGTAATGCCGACACTACTCCTTTGTGGTGCATAATGTCGACAGTACTCCTTTGAGATACTTAATATCGGCACTACTCCTTTGAGGTGCGTAATGTCGACACTACTCCTTTGTGGTGCGTAATGTCGACACTACTCCTTTGAGGTGCGTAATGTCGACACTACTCCTTTAAGATGTGTAATGATGGCAGTACTCCTTTGAGGAGTGTAACACTGGTCGTACTCCTTAGAGCTATGAATTTACACTCATCATTAACAGTACTAAAAATCCAGGGTGATTCTGCAGCAGCAGTAAATGCATTTTCTCTAACTAATTGAAAATGTGCCATTTGTAAGATCATCATGCTTGTTGCAAACCATAACAAACCCTCTTCCCTAAAACACATAGTTGCAAAACACTCCCACACCGAGACAGTAGGTACGTAGTAAAATTTCTGATCATTTTCCTGAGTAATTCAAAAACACAGTGACTGATCATCTGTACTGTGTATGTTTACCCTGATGTTCTGGATTACAACAGAGACAAAATGTCATTTATAATGAAAATACATTTAGCCTTGCTGGTGGCACAGAGGAGAATAAAGCCCTGACTGTGGGCAAGGTGCCCAAAGTTCATCTAGCAGCTTGAACATACGACAATGCAGATAAGGGGGGGGGGGTGCATATCCTTGGAGAGAGCAGAATAATAGAATGGTGAGTGTATTGCTCAAATGCCAGGGTTGAGGTGGTATCCAGGTTGGATTCTGGCTGGTCATGGAAAGCTTATCTGTCATAAGGCTCAGGGAGGTGCATCTCCCAATAGGTCACACCTCATTGTGAATCCATCCTTCAGATGATGCCATCAGGTAGGGAAAGGTTTAGGGCTATAACAATGCTCCTACATTTGATAGTACAAGTTGCATCTCCCAAGCATGTCTACCATTCCATGGGGAAACCTAGTCATTGCACGTAAAGGGGGCAACCACATTCCAGGCCTGGGGGGGTCAAACTCTGAAATGACAATGCAAAAACCTGGGGAAATTCATATGGTGGGTCACATTGGAAGGAGCTTGGAGAACCATGCAACAGAGGAAGATGCATATGTTAGAGTAATAAGTGAGAAGTAATAAGTGAGCTTGATATGCAAAAAATGAAATGTTATTAGTGATTATGTTTAACAGATGAGTAGATATTCCTCTGCATAGAACATGTTATGTCCACCTAACACGGATAACTTACCTGCCATTTTACCAAACACATCTGTTTAATGCAAAAAAATAAATAAATGAAACATGAAAAACTTGTTATATGAAGTATTTATTTTCTACATTCTACAATTTTCAATAAGTCATGGACTGTTGGAAGGTACATCTCAGCACATTTTGGATTTTTATGTTTCTAAAGTAAAGAATGCAGAAAAGATAAATATAAAACTTAAGTGATGTTTTGTGTTCTCGTTAATGTTTGTAGTTGCAGTCAGATTTCTTCTTTCATGTGTTTTAATTAGTTCTGAAACAATATTAAGATGTGTAGTAAAATGCAGTAGGTTGGCCATGTGGCCTAATGGAATAGAAGCCTGTAGGTTGGGGTCCTTTCATCGTTGTCCAAAAGCAACACAATAATTGAGGTGATCTATGGCTAACCTAGAAGGCCTTCTCCAGTCCATACTTGATGGATCTGCTTCACATTTGCAAAGTAAACAGCAGTAGAATTATCTGATCAAAGGATCGAAATCTCATCTGTGACATTAACAAAACATGTTTGAGGGACAAGTATGTGTATCAGAGATTACCGCTTCTCTGAAAAAAACTTTCCATTCATGTGAAACAGAGGTCTTCCCTGAGCCTATTCAATTGCAGTTTGGACCAATGGATGGAGGCAGTTTGTAGATGCCCCAAGGCAGATTTATACCAAAGCCGTTCCAGCCTGTGGGCATTGATAATTAGGAAACTTGTATCATGGGCTAGGCTTGAAAAGGGTCTAGGGCTGTTTGCGTAGTAATCTCCTATGAAATGCTAATTAGTTCAACAGTGCAGCCATTTCATGAATGTACATCCAAACATAAAATAACATCTTGGTTAAGAATGAAGACATAAATTAATGCACTGTTCATTCTTTTCATCAAATTACGTTTCCCTTACAGATTTGCTGAAAAATGGATAGCTCTGCTGTTCAAAAGGGGAACAAGCACTGCTGCTGCCCATTTGTTAACCGATCTGTCTGAGCAATTCCTGCAAATGAGCCAAAAATGGATAACACATGTTTACTTTGTTACAGTTTTAACTACGAGTTTTGCTTTCTGATCATCAGTTCTACAAAATCAAATTTTAAAAGACTACAATGTCAGTGGTGCAACAGGTAGCACACTCACCTTTGGTGCAGAAAGCTGTGGGTTCTATTCCCACACTAGGTAGATTGATTGCTGACACTGCAGTGCAGTATAAGGGAGTCCTGAGAGTGTTGTCCTTCAGATGAGGCATTAAACCGAAGTCCCATCTGTTTGATTTGGTTATAGCTCAGCTGGATGTAAAAGATCCCACAATACCTATTGAAAACAGTAGTGGAAGATTCCCCATGCCCTGCCCAACTTTCCCCTAATGATGGCCTTTCTCTGTCTTGAGAGACAATGAAGTTTGTGTCACGAAATCAGTTGATGGTTGAAAAGTCCAATTTCTGACGATCAGACTCTGTTACAATTTGTGCAGGTGTAGCCAATGCTCGGTTTTGTAGGTACCAAAGCTGTCCTCTCCTGTCACGCTCTTGCTTCTCCTCCCACAGCTCTTCTCATTTGTCTGGCTACCTGTCTTGATGGCCAGTCTCCAAGTTATGCGGTCTGTGGCTGCAGCTTCCCAGCCTGTTGGACTGATGTTGCCTGCCTTCATGTCATGCTTGCAGACATTTTTAAAGTGCAGTACGGGCCTTTCTGTGGGTCTGGAGCCAGACTTAAGCTTGCCATACTGAAGTTGTTTGGGGATTTGACAGTCCTGCATATGGCTGACATGACCAAGCCAGCACAAGCGCCTTTGGGAGAGCAAGCAAACATGCTTAACATTCCTGCCTGCTCTAGGATGCTCTTATTTGGAATGCTGTCCTGCCAGGTGATGCCCAGGGTCCTTCTGAGGCAGCGTAGATGATACACTCTGAGTCTGCATTCTTGGCAGGAGTACAGGGTCCATGTTTCACTACCACAGAGCAGCGTGCTGAGCACACATGCTGGGTACACCTTCATCTTAGTGTTGATGGTCAGTTTGGAGTTGTGCCAGACCCTCGCTGTTAGGGGTGCCATTACTCTTTCTGCCTTACCAATCCAGGTGTTCAGTTGGGCATCCAGGGAGGTTGCTGGTGATGGTGCAGACCACGTAAGTGAAATTCTTCATTACCTCTAAAGTGTGATTACCGATGAAGATGCGGGGGGGGGGTGCTACTGACATCCTGCCCCATGATGTTGCTCTTCTTGTGAGGCCAAACCCTCTGCAAGCACCAGCAAAGGAGCTTATGAGGCATTGTAGTGCTTCCTCAGTGTGAGCAGTCAGGGCAGCATCATCTGCAAACAGCATCTCTCTAATCAGTACTGTTCGCTCCCTGATCTTTACTCAGAGGCATGCGAGGTTGAAGAGATTACAAATGCTTCTTGTGTGAAGGTATACACTGTCTTCAGACTCATTAAAGGCATGGGACAGTAGCAGAGAGAAAAATATGCCAAAGAGTGTTCGAGTGAGTACACACCCTTGCTTCACTCTTCTCCTGATTGGAAGTAGGTCTAAGGAGGAGCCATCATATTGTACGATGCCTTGCATTTCCTCATGGAAAGATGTAATCATCATCAGGAGTTTAGGGGGACATCCAGTCCTCTTCAGCAGGGTGAAGAGACCCTTCCTGCTAACCAAGTCGAATGCCCTAGTTAGATCAATGAAGGCGATGTACAATGGTTTCCTTTGCTCGTGGCACTTTTCTTGCAGCTGCCTTAGTGAGAAGACGATCTCAATTATGGACCTTCACACTCTGAATCCACACTGCACCTCAGGGTAAACACATTCCACGAGTGTTCCCACTAATAGCATAAGTACCACCTTGGGTCTCCCCTGAAAAGAAGCCACTAGCCTAGTGTGACTAACCCAATAACAAAAGATAAGTAAATAAAATTAATAAATAACCAGTTCGAATGCAAAGAATGTCATCATGTAAATGTTCACTGGGCAGTACAACTGTTCCTTTATTCAGACTTGTAACTTTAGGGACTTGGATAAGTAAATTGAGGGCAGTCAAATCGGAATAGCAGAACCAGAGATCTAAGGCTGAACAAGGAGAGGGTCATGGTGAGCAGCCTGTCGGGCGCTAGGATCCGTTACATAACACAAGCACTCAGGTCACTCCAAGGCAAGTACAAATATGACTCAGTCATTGTCCATGCTGGTGTGAATGATCTGAGACGTACCTCCCTGGACTACATAAAAAGAGACATAAAGGAGCTCTCTGAGCATGTAGCCCAGGCCGGTATGACCCTGACCTTGAGTAGCATCTTACCCTCACCAAGAATTATGCCACAATATGAAGACAAGATGATCAATTTCAACAATTGGCTTAAGTACTGGTGTCATTCAAAGGGGATCCAATGCCTGTCAGCTTGGGATGATATGCTCGACAAGCCACGATGCTTCGCTAGGGACGGCTTGCACCTCTCACCCCTGGGCTTTCGGATATTGGCAAAGGCTCTTGCTACCCCCATAGTGTCTTTTTTAGGCAAGGCTCAAAAGACAAACCCACCTCCATAGGTATCGCAAGGGATAAGAAACTAAGAGTAATGCTACTCAACGCCAGAAGTCTAAACCTCAAGATGCACGCACTCGAAACTCTCCTTAGCATGGAGAACATCGATATCTGTGCAGTAACAGAAACCTGGTTCAGGGCTTCCGAGAGCACCCCAGCACTACCAGGTTATACCTCATACCATGCTTTTCGGCCCCAAAACTTGGACCGAACCACAAAAGGAGGGGGAGTATCGATATTCATCAAAGATACCCACACCTCCAGGTTGGTGGCAAAGCACGAAGCATCAGAGACTATCCATGTGCAACTAACAGTGGGTAAAACTGCCTTCCAGTTTATAGCCTGCTACAGACCACCCTCCCAAACCCAGGAACCCCACTCGGCCTTTCTGAGATCACTGGAAATTATGAAGGTCTCTCCAAACACCATTATATTGGGCGACTTCAACTACCCAAACATAGACTGGGAGCATTACTCTAGCTCCAACACCCTAGCCCAAAGGTTTCTAGAATTTATAAACTCAAATGGTATGGAACAACTTGTTACCACTCCCACAAGAGGGGAAAACATACTGGACCTGATCATCACCAACATGGGGACTCTATGCTCCAGACCAGAAGTGTATCCCTCACTGGTAAGATCAGACCATAAACTAATCTCACTGGATATTCACATCCCGACCCCACCCCCTGCCCAGAAAACCACAGTGAAAAACTTCTCTAAAGCAAATTTCACACCCCTCAAAACTGAGGTGGAATCCTTCAAAGCCCCCGGGCCTGTGGAAAATACTGCCCAGACCGCAGAATCCTTTATAAACGTATTCTATGAACACCTTCAGGAATGCATGGATCATGCGATCCCAAATAAAACCAAGACCCAATCCTCCAAAGGCAGACGTCCTGTCTGGTGGACCCCAGCCATAAACAAACTATACAATAGAAGGAGGAAGCTACTAAATGATAGAGCAAAATCCCAAAAAGGGAAGGCATCACTGATCAGTATTAGCAAAAACTACGGGCACACATAAAATTGTCTAAGGCCAGCTTCGAGAGAAAAATTGCACAGGACACTAAGGATAATCACAAGGCTTTCTTTAGTTATGTTAGGAACCTGGGTGGTAATTCCCAGATATGCTCAGAATTAGTCCAAAATGACAAAAAATACACCGAACCCACAGACATTGCCAACATCCTAGCTGACAGGTTCAGCGCAAACTTCTCCCCCCCTCCCCACCAAAAGGGCAAATATCTATCCCAGCAGAGTGCTACCCCCTGACATCTCAGATGCTCAGGTAAGAGACGCCCTCTCCAAAGCAAAAAACACAGCATCAATGGGACCAGATGGTATCCCGGGCTGCGTCCTACATGAACTCCAAGAAGAGCTAAACCCAAACATAAAACTACTGTTCAATCTCAGCCTTACTACAGGATATTTGCCCAAAGAGTGGCGTACAGCAACAGTGATCCCTCTCCATAAAGGTGGTGCCTCAACGGATCCTGGAAACTATCGCCCCATAAGCCTGACTAGCTTGGTCTGCAAAGCTATGGAAAGGATCATCATGGACCTCATAAATAAAGATATTGGGGACCTACAAACACTGGATCCTACCCAGTTCGGCTTTGTGAAGGGCAGATCCTGCCTCTTAAACCTGGTTGATTTCTTTGAAACAGTCACCAAGGCCATTGACGAGGGGAAGGTGGTCCACACAGCCTACCTGGACCTCGCAAAAGCCTTCGATACAATACCCCACTCGGGCATTATAGATAAGCTCACCAGCTTAAATATAAACCCCTATGTCACTAGATGGATTGCAAACTGGCTCAAGGACAGAACCCACATGGTTAGAATTGCTGGAGCCATGTCAGACTCCAAACCAGTTACAAGTGGTGTCCCACAAGGCTCAGTCCTGGGACCTCTCTTGTTTGGTATATATTTCTCGGAGGTACAGGCCAACACGAAGGACTGTGGCTGACCAAGTTCGCAGATGACTGCAAACTGGGCACCATAATCGACTCTCCAGCCGACACAAGCATCCTCCAAAAGGGCCTCATAGAAACAGACAACTGGTGCCAGAGCCATGGCCTCAAGCTAAATGCCAAAAAGTGTATAGTCATCCCCTTTGGCAAAAACAAAGTGCCCACAAATTACCACATAGGTGGTAATCCATTAAGTACAGAAGAAGTAATTAGGGACCTGGGGACCCAAGTTGATAGCAATCTCTCATTTGACAACCACGTGGCCAAAGTGGTTAGAAAAACATTTTATATAGCCCACCTAATCATGAAGGGATTCACATCTAGATCAGGGGAGGTCATCGTGCCTCTTTACTCATCCCTCATCAGGCCCATAATTGAGTACAATTCCCCTTTTGGGATGTACCTTACCAGACAATTGCAGCAACTGGAAAGACCCCAAAAGTACCTCACCAAGAGGATCAAAGGGCTCAAACAGATGCCATATGCTGCCCGGTTAAAGAAACTCCAGCTCTACTCAGTGGCATACCACCTGTTCAGAGGTGATCTGTGCCTGACATATAAAGCCATGTCCAACCCGGAATTAATGGACATGCTGCACCTCAGAAAATCCAAATCCCATCGAGCTATGCACTCGAGAGACTTGAACCTCAGCGCT
Organism: Protopterus annectens; assembly: GCF_019279795.1. Classification (NCBI taxonomy): domain Eukaryota; kingdom Metazoa; phylum Chordata; order Ceratodontiformes; family Protopteridae; genus Protopterus; species Protopterus annectens. The sequence goes on from NC_056726.1 coordinate 1,525,488,547, forward strand.
GAAATAAATAGGACATGCTGGAGGGACAGATTCATAACCCAGAGGCTCCCTTCACTCTGGAATAAAATCCCAGTCCAGGTTAGGCAGAGTCCCTCATTGACTCTCTTCAAGAGGAATCTTGATGAGTGGATGGGAGATCGTAGGTTTACCCCGGGTATCACTTCTGTGTCACTGTTAGACAGAGGCACAGTATACTAACCTCGAAAAAGGGCATAGCAAAATAAATTTAAAATGGGTGGCGAAAGCCAAACACATTCTGGCTAGGCTTATAAATGCCCTAGGGCAGATATCCTAGTATGAACCTATGAACCTATAAGAAGGAGCAATGTATGCCATCAAAAACAAGAATGCCTCCATTTAATGTGAAGTAATGGAGCCTGGCAAACAGGGACTCCATTATTTGCTCTAAAATAACAAGGGTAGGGAGTGGCAGGTAGGCAGTGGATGTGGACATGGAGTGTTTGCACTAATCACAATTTTTAGATAAACGAGCACTGTTAATGTGTACAGCAGGTCAACACTTGAACAGCTGCAGCAGCAGCAATCCAAAAATAGGAAAATAAGAAATATTTCCCCCAAAATGGGTTATCCTCACAGAATCAGTTGACAGCAAGGTCAACCACTGACTTTGTTACCTGCAGCAGTGCTTTGATATACCCCTGAAGATCACTGACTTCCTGAATTAGTGCTGCGCCCACTGTTCATATGGTTGTAAAGCACTCCCCTGTAGCTGTGAAGGTCCATAACAGTTCATCCACATTCTCTCCTGATCGTCCTACAAGGGAAATGTGCAGGCAACACTATACTGATAAAGCCAGTGTCTATGGTACTTCTGATAAAGCCAGTGTCTACGGTACTTCTGACAATAAAGAAAACTAGCAGAGACACTGCCTTTTGAGATGACTGATAGCTGGAAGCCTCTGCTGCAACTGCACAGCTGTATTTACGTAATATATTTAGAAGCAGAGGTGTGTTTGGCTGCCAAATCAAAGCTAGAATGGAGAGACAGAAATGGTGAGCTACACTGAACACGAGAAATGAACTTTAAATCGATGAAAAGACCTATAAATTAACAATGGATGCAAACAAACATTAGAGATTGAATGCAAAAGTGTTTTACTGTGGAGGTTCGCTGCTTGTTGATGATAGAAGTAGACATGGACACTGCCAGGGAATGAGAATACATTACCATCTTCTTATCAACATTTTCTGATAAATGGTCAAAATGAGTTGTGCATGACTACACCTTCTTCAAAATGAGTTGTGCATGACTACACCTTCTTCAAAATGAGTTGTGCATGACTACACCTTATTTGACTCCTGAGAAAACTGTCTTGCTCAGATGAGTATAGCTTTCCAGGTTACACAGCAAATCATATTTCTTGGTGTGTATTTTTGTGTGGGAAGTAATTAGTTACACAGGATTGTGTTAATTCATTCTCAAAGTAAACAGAACAATATGGCCTCTGTCTTCTCTACAACAAAGCTGCTCTTATGAAAGTCTGTCTTCTTGCTTGAAGAATGTTCCCAGTTCAGTGAAGAAGGAGCATATCTAAAGAAAACAAAACAATTGAGAGACTTGAAGGCAAACAAGTAAGAAAATGAACAGTTCCTACACTTTTGAGACTGCTTTGATAAGACAATTAAGTTCAGGTAACACTGTCTCAACTGTCCAGATTTTTGTAGAATGTCCAGATTTTTGGCTCATATTTTAGTCTATTCCTCATAAAATTTGTGATTTTCTGGCAAATCACTGGGATGATATGAGGACTGAAGTCATTAAATAATGACAAACGTTTGAGTTTCAGACTTCAGATTCTTCAGAAAATATATGTTAAAACAAGCCCTGTTACTTTAGCAACTTTCTAAGTTTATAAGAGCAATATTATAAACCCCACCAGCCTAAAACCCACTTCCCCCGGAGTCCTTTGAAAGTCTTTTTATCTACTACTTCTAGTATGTCGAGGGATCAGTTGCTAGTGTCCTCTCCTGCTCAACTGGTGAACCTGGGAATATTGAGGCAATGTTACAATTGCCTCATGTACACAGACAATCCTCTCCTTCTCCCACAAAACACAAATACATGCGAGAGATGCAACTATACGACCAAATTGGAGGCTGAGCTCTCTCAACATAGGACTGGCAAGACCAGACAGGAGGAGAAGGAAACCACACACAATACATGCCCAGTCACACATAGTACCATCACAACTTCAAATCATACACATAATCACACAAAGACATACTCGGAGGCTCTGATCAAAAATCTACCAAAACAGCAGAGGCCACCAAAGCAGACACCCAAACAACTACCACCTCAGGACCCAACACATGCAACACATAGACCACACGGTCAGAGTGTCAAACAGTCACAGCCCTTAAGGCCAAACACAATGCCAGACACACTTGTCATTGGTGACTCCATAGTCAGACACACTGATGTCCCGCTCACCAGACTGAGTAAGGAGAAGGTCACAGTAAGCTGCCTGTCGGGCGCTAGAATCCGCCACATAACGCAAGCATTCAGGTCTCTCAACAGCAGGTACAAGTACGACTCAGTCATTGTCCATGCTGGTGTCAACGACCTGAGACGTACCTCCTTGGACTACATGAAAAGGGACATCGAGGAGCTCTCTGATTATGTAGCCCAGGCAGGTATGACCCTGACCTTGAGCAGTATCCTACCTTCACCTAGAATGATGCCACAATACAGTGATAAGATGATCAGCTTTAATAATTGGCTTAAATTCTGGTGTCATTCAAAGGGATCCAATGTCTGTCTGCCTGGGATGACATGCTGGACAAGCCACGCTGCTTCGCAAGGGACGGCTTGCACCTGTCACCCTGGGCTTCCGGATATTGGCAAAGGCTCTTGCCACCCCATAGTGCCTTTTTAGGCAAGGCTCAAATTCTAAACCTACCACCCTAGAACACCAAAAAGAAAAATACTAAGGGTAATGCTGCTCAACGCCAGAAGTCTCAATCTCAAGATGCACGCACTCGAGGCCCTTCTCAATATGGAGAACATCGGTGTCTGTGCTGTGACAGAAACCTGGTTCAAGGCTCCTGAGAGCACCCCAGCACTAACAGGTTTCACCTCATATCATGCGTTCCGGCCCCAAAATCCGGACAACACCAAGAAAGGAGGGGGGTGTCCATATTCATAAAGGACACCCACACCTCAAGGTTGGTGGCAACGCACGATGCATCGGAGACCATCCAGGTGCAATTAACCATAGGCAAGACTGCTCTGCAATTTGTAGCATGTTACAGGCCACCCTCTCAAACTCGGGAACCTCATATGGCCTTCCTGAAAACATTGGAGGGGATAAATGTATCTCCAAACACCATCATCCTAGGTGACTTCAACTACCCTAATATAGACTGGGAACACTACTCAAGCCCAAACACTCTAACCCAAAGATTCCTGGAGTTCATAAACTCAAATGCCATGGAACAACTAGTCACCATCCCCACAAGAGGAGAAAACATACTTGATCTCATCATCACGAACATGGGATCAAAATGTTCAACACCGGAAGTATACCCCTCACAGGTGAGATCAGATCATAAACTAATCTCGCTGGAGGTCCTCATCCCGCCCCCACCTGAAACAAAAAAGACCACAGTGAAAAACTTCTCAAAAGCCAACTTCACACTTCTAAAAACTAGTGTGGTCTCCTTTAAGGCCCCTGAACCAGTGGTAAACATTACTCAAACCGCTGAATCACTTACAAATGCCTTCTACCAGCACCTACAGGACTGCATGGATCAGGCTATCCCAAACAAAACTAAGACTCTCTGTACCAAAGGCAAGCGTCCAGTCTGGTGGACCCCAGCCATAAGCAAGCTCTACAACAAAAGGAGGAAGCTACTACAAGATAGAGCAAAATCCTTGAAAGGTAAGACACCTTTGATCATCATAAGTAAAAAACTAAGAGCTCTCATAAAATTATCCAAGGCAAATTTTGAGAGAAAAATCGCCAAGGACTCAAAAGACAATCATAAGGCCTTCTTTAGCTATGTTAGAAACCTAGGAGGAAACTCCCAGATATGCTCAGAATTAGTTCAAAATGATGTGAAAATTACTGAACCTTTACACATTGCCAACATACTGGCTGACAGGTTCAGTGCAACTTCTCCCCCCCAAAAGGAGAGATATCTATACCAGAGGATTGTAGCCCCCAAACATCTCCAACGCCCAGGTGAGAACTGCTCTCACTAAGGCAAAAAACACAGCATCCATGGGACCGGATGGTGTCCCCGGCTGTGTGCTTCATGAACTCAACGAGGAATTAAACCCACAATTAGGGCAGCTGTTTAATCTTAGCCTCACCTCAGGATACGTGCCCAAGGAATGGCACACGGTGATTGTGGTCCCACTTCATAAGGGTGGTGCCTCCACCGACCCTGGAAATTACCGCCCCATTAGCTTGACAAGCCTTATCTGCAAAGTCATGGAGAGGATCATAATGGAACTCATAAATAAAGACATAGGGAACTTGCAGACTTTGGATCCAACCCAGTTTGGCTTTGTCAAAGGCAGATCCTGCCTCTTAAACTTGGTTGACTTTTTTGAGACAGTCACTAAGGCCATTGATGAGGGAAAGGCAGTCCATACAGCCTACCTCGACCTGGCAAAGGCCTTCGACACAATACCCCACTCAGGTATCATCGAAAAACTCATCAGCTTGAATGTAAACCCATACATCACAAGATGGGTTGCAAACTGGCTAAGTGACAGAACCCACAGGGTCAGAGTTGCTGGAGCCATGTCAGACTCAAAGCCTGTCACTAGTGGTGTCCCACAGGGCTCAGTCCTGGGTCCACTCTTATTCGGCATCTACTTTTCTGAAGTACAAGCAAACACAGGAGGGTTATGGCTGACAAAGTTTGCAGATGACTGCAAACTGGGCCATAGTCGAAAACACATCTGACACAGATATCCTTCAGAAGGGCCTCACAGAAACGGATAACTGGTGCCAGAGCCATGGCCTAAAGTTAAACGCCAAGAAATGCATAGTCATACCTTTCGGGAAAAACAAGGTTACCCCTAGCTACCATATAGGTGGCAATCCACTAAGCACAGAAGAAGTCATCAGGGATCTGGGGACCCAGGTTGACAGTAGCCTTCGCTTGACACTCATGTTGCTAAAGTAGTTAGGAAAACCTTCTATATTGCCCACCTGATCATGAAGGGATTCACATCTAGATCAAGGGAGGTCATCGTCCCCCTGTACTCATCACTCATTAGACCTATGATTGAGTACAATGTCCCGTTCGGAATGTATCTGACCCGACACCTGCTGCAGCTTGAAAGGCCCCAAAAGTTCCTCACCAAAAGGATAAAGGGTCTCAAAAATATGTCTTATGCTGCCCGACTGAAAGAACTCCAGCTCTATTCAGTCTCATACCGCTTGCTCAGAGGTGACCTGTGCCTAACATATAAGGCCATGTCAAACCCAGATTTGATGAATATGCTTCACCTCAAAAAATCTAGATCCCTCAGAACCACAAGGGCGGGAGACTTAAACCTCGACACGGTTATAAGTAGAACGTGCTGGAGGGACAGATTCATCACCCAGAGACTCCCTATGCTGTGGAACAAAATCCCGGTACATGTGAGGCAGAGCACCTCGATGGCCTTGTTCAAGAGGAATCTTGACCAATGGATGGGAGATCGCAGATATACCTCAGGGATTACCTCAGTGTCACTGCTTGACAGAGGCACAGCAAAATAATAGGCATAGTTTTTATTCAAACTAAAGGGGTGGCGAAAGCCACATAACTATGGGCTAGGCTTATAAATGCCCTTGGGCAGATAGCCTAGTATGAACCTATGAACCTATTACAATATGCCCCTATTTTGGGGCCTTTATCTTCCATTTTGCCAGGCTTTGTCTAGATTTCTTGCATTAAGAGGTTGTGAGTTATGAACATTCATCAAGATTCTATCAGCCATTAGCTTCTTCAGAACTAGTTTGCCACAGCCAAATCTTGTAAGGTTTGCCTATCCCTGTCTAGTAGTCTGACTCACTGTTGAAAGTATCTCTGTTTTAACTGACATCTGTTAACTCCACCTGACAGCTTACAGAGAGCTCACATTTTATGTTTCAGATTACTTTCTAAGTTAACCTTTTATAGGACAAAACCACTATGAAAGTTCAAGGCACATGAAAGTAAGGTAGGGCAAAAGTATTTATGCTCTGACTTTGAGTCCCCTCAGTCTATTATATTGCCTGCCTCCTGGCTCATGCCCTAGGGATCAAGTGAATTTAGTTGCCAGAGACTGAATGTGTATAATAACTTTTAATAGAAATTATGTACACACATTAATTCCTTGTAACTGTCAGAGATTATACTCATTGAATGCTTCAAGAAGAGTACCGTTTTTTGAGAGCTATCTTTTTATGATTCTAGAAAGGTCTTTCTTCTTTATGTTTGATCCTTTTGGTATCATTTCAGTGATGCCGCTTACATTGATCAAACAGTCAAATAGAAACTTTTATGACATTTCATGCAAAGAAATAAAAGAAAAAAATCATCCTCGAATATGACTGCTTTTAGAGTCCACACTACTGCCATTCACATTAAAGAAAGTGCTGTGCATCTCTGCGACAGCTCCATAGAGCAGGAAGTGAGTGAACGTCAAATGTTGCAGCTTCTCAAAGCTGCATATCTGGAAATTTGTGCTATGAGCGTATTTTTTTCTTTATCCCTCTAGATAAGGCTAACTGAACAATCTTGTGCATATTATATAGCAACTTGAGGGTTCCAGCTGGAAATATGCAGTTTAAATGTTCACCAAATAAGCAGAGTTCATGCTGAAGAGGCTAACGGCTAACATAAGAAGGTACAGAGCATTAAAAAGAGAAATAAAAAGAGTTATTTTGCTGTGTATGATATTACAAGTATAAATAACATTTTTATATACTTCTCAGAAGTTCAGGCCAAAACTAAGGGGCTGTGGCTGACCAAGTTTGCGGACAGATGACTGCAAACTGGGTGCAATTATCAAATCCCCAAATGATGTCAGTATACTTCAGGAGGGTCTTATGCAGACCAACAACTGGTGTCTTAGTCACAGCCTCAAACTGAATACAAAGAAATGCATCATTAATCCTTTGGTAAAAACAATGTCCCTTCACACTGTCAAATTAACAATACCTACAAAGTGGTAAGAGATCTGGGATCACAAGTAGACTGCAACTTTAACTTTAACCACCATGTGTCTACTGTAGTAAGAAAGGCTTTCTGCGTAGCACACTTGATTAACAAAGGAATCACCTATATAGCAAAGGAGGTTATAACCCCTCTATACTCATCACTAATCAGGCCCTTAATTGAGTATAACATCATTTTCGGCCTTTACCGTACAAAGCACCTCCAGCAACTGGAGAGACCTCAGAGGTTTCTAACTAAGAACATCAAGGGACTCCAGCACGTGCCTTACACAGACTGACTAAAGTCCCTGTCATTAAACTTAGTACCATATAGACTTCTTAGGGGAGACTTATACCTGGCTTACAGAGCAATCTCCAACCCAAACCAAATGAATTTGCTGCACATCCATAAATCAAACAGGACTAGAGGTACCCATTCCAGGGAACTAAATATGGCCTGCGACTTGAATAGGACGTGCTGGAGGGACAGATTTGTCTCCCAGTGACTGCCACGTCTCTGGAATAGGCTGTCAGTTCATGTGAAGCAGAGCACCTCTGTGACACTGTTCAAAAGGAACCTGGATGAGTGGATGGGGTACCATAAATTCTTAAAAAAAAACACGAACAAGGCTACAGAGATTCTGACAAATCCAGCTCAAATAACTTGAAATGTAATATTAGCACTTTTGTTTTATTTTATAATAAAACTTCTTCAGATGAAGTGAACCAAACGCATACTGTTTAAATACAATTCTAAAAGGTCATGTGAAAACTTTTTTTTAAAATCATGTGATCAGTTTAAAATCGTGTGACAGGCAAGTTCTTGGCCAGAAATTAATGACCAGATTTCTAATAGCTGTCTTTTAAACCTATGAGCTTTAGAAAGGTGATACTGCTACCTTTTTTATCAGACAGATTTTCTCAGTATAGCATTTACTGTTTAATGATACATAAAACTATTTAGTATTGTATGGAAAAGAAAGTGTACAGGTTTATATATTCAGATATTCAGCTTTTAAATTTTGTTTACTTCAGCTTTTAACTTACTGAATATGTTGCCTTACTGCATGGTTTGTTCAGGGGATTTGGTTGTCACATGATTTAAAGCTGATAACATGATTCTAAAAGTTTTTGGATGCGACATGATTTTAAACCTATCACATGATTTTAAAAAAAGTTGTCACATGACCTTTTATAATTGTATTTAAACAGTGTGTGTTTGGTTTACTTCATCTGAAAAAGTTTTATTGTAAAATAAAACAAAGGTGCTAATATTACGTTTCAAGTTGTTTGAGCTGGATTTGTTGGAATCTGTGTGGTCTTGCATATGTTTTTTTGTCTTCTGTTTTGGTTTGGCACTGTAAATTCTTAACAGGGGACAGTGCCCACAACCCCTCCTGGACATGGGCAGTCATTAAATACAATCCTGGGTATTGACTAGAGTATCTATGGTATTACATTGGGATGAAATGGCTAGGCTTGAAATGACCTTCGGGTCGATAGCCTAGTAACCTGCTATGATCCTATGATCCTATGAAGTAGTAAAGTCCTGTCTGTAGAATGTGATAGCTGCTGCATTCCTAATTATGCAATGTCTGACAATGCTTTTGTTCTAATTGTAGCCTGACGAACAAAACTTGATTATGCTACCTTATGTCAACTTGCAAGCAAGCATGATGTCTGAAATTATTTCACAGGTCAGAATTATATTGCATATTTTCAGAGATTCTGAGGGTATGCATGTGCAAACCGAGGTAGTATATCTATGGCTGTTAATCTTAACTATAGCTAGACTGGAAATTGTCTCTGTTTTTATGAAGCTGGGAGTATGAATGGGGCATAATATGCAGTTAATGTTGTAAAACACTGTTATGACCACAGGAACTGCACCTTTGTTGTCTCTGTTATGATGCTGAACATGATAACTGTCAAACAGGATTTATGCAACTGCGATGCATGGTTTGGGCCACCATCTCAGATATTACAGTGAAGTCAGAGGAGTGCTGGGAGAATGACCTTTGGGTTTTGGTGAAATTATTGCAAACTCTACATGCACAAATGTGGCAAATTTTCAGGCCACTGTTTTATTTTTTTTTTCAAAAAAGGTAAGTGAGGGCAATGTATTATGCTGCTGACAAAACAGGGTTTGAGTAAATGGAGACACGTGAAAGTAGACTTTTTGGTGTGGCATTAGGTACTTCTGTTTACAATACAGACATGTTAGGTATCTTGCACTAAAATATGTGCAGATATTTTTAATGATGACTGAAGAAGCTGGATAATTTTGCCATATGATCTGCATGGACAGCAGGTTCCTCATTAAATGTACTTTAATTTAGGTTGAGGAGAGAAATTGAGTTCCTACTCTAATGTGTGATACTGTGGTAAGAGCACCATATAGTTTGTTCACCAGGAAAGGATGCAAAGAGAAGACAGGAACAGGAAGCATGAACTGCTTAATATGTGAAGATGTTCGTTGGTCTAGGAAGTGTCTGATCACACTCTGGTCAGGATTAGGCTGAACGTGGAAATGGTGTAAATATGTAAGAATATATAGCTACGAAAGGTGAGCAAGAAGGCTATGTCATCCGTATGTCTGAATCTTTGTGCAGTAGCTTGCCCACTTCTAGGAATCACCATTTTTGTAGTAAACATTTTATTAAGTACACTTGATGTTATGGGTTTCACTGAGCTGTTTGGGCAGCCTGCTTTGCAGTCTTGCTGATAGTTTGAGGGTTAGTTGGGTCAGGGTGGGAGAAGGGTCATGTGCTTATTTATAAGAGTAGATTTACAGAAACAAATACACACTCGTATATTTTTAATGGAATCTTTACAGGCTGCACGTTTGTCTCCTGCCACTGTACCCTTTGGGTGATATTAAGGGGCATATTTACTTCCTTAGCTACTAAAGGAGTCCTGTTGGGACCAAAATGTTCCTAGTATCCCTTGAATTAAAAAAAAAATAATGTGAGACCTTGTCATACCAACATTCTGCAGTACAAACTTCTTCTGCACATAATCACTCAAAAAAAAAAAAAGCTCTGTCTTGTCACTGGTATGATGTATAAAACCATCAGTAATGCCATTTCTTATTTATCCATTCAAAGGGAGAGCTAAATGTAGCCATTTACCATAAAGATAAAAAGGATGGATGGAGAAAACAGATGTACAACAGAATAGAGGGATGTTATGGACTCAGCTTTATTTGGTTAAATGCCTCAGTCCTCTTCTGTGTGGGCTAGGGATAAACAATTTAAATACTACCAATAATATGCAATTTCTACAGAGAGAAGTTTCAATGTATAGATGATGATTGTAAGTGGTTGAACATGACAGAAAGCACAAGAGTATGAAGAGGATAAAGTTACAGGGCACAGCAAGTGTTGAAAAGCAGTATTCTCTTAACATTGCACTCTGTTAGAAAGTGGGAAAGGTATTTGAGTCACGCTCACGTACCTGTTAAGGGACAATTAACTGTATTGACTGACTCTTTCTGCTATATATGATACGTTTCCATGTGTCCTGTCCTCTTCCTATTAAACACACATGTGGTTTTGTCTCTTTTACACCAAGCCCTGCCCACCTGGTCTCATGTCCCTTCCTTCCCACTTCTGGTCTTATTGTTGTGACGTCTGGCATAGCTACCTGTGACACTGTTTCCCTTTCAGTGCTTGTCATTACTGTCCATATCTGTCCTTTCTTGCATGGCTACCTGTGACACTGTCTCCCTTTCAGTGCTTGTCATTACCGTATGTACCTGTACTTTATTGCATAGCTACCTGTGACACTGTCTCCCTTTCAGTGCTTGTCATTACTGTATGTACCTATCCTTTCTTGCATGGCTACCTGTGACACTGTCTCCCTTTCAGTGCTTGTCATTACTGTCCATACCTGTCCTTTCTTGCATGGCTACCTGTGACACTGTCTCCCTTTCAGTGCTTGTCATTACTGTATGTACCTATCCTTTCTTGCATGGCTACCTGTGACACTGTCTCCCTTTCAGTGCTTGTCATTACTGTCCATACCTGTCCTTTCTTGCATGGCTACCTGTGACACTGTCTCCCTTTCACAGCTTGTCATTACTGTAGGTACCTATCCTTTCTTGCATGGCTACCTGTGACACTGTCTCCCTTTCAGAGCTTGTCATTACTGTACATACCTGTCCTTTCTTGCATGGCTACCTGTGACAATGTCTTCCTTTCAGTGCTTGTCATTACTGTCCGTACTTGTCTTTTCTAGCATGGCTACCTGTGACACTTGTCTCCCTTTCACTGCTTGTCATTACTGTACATACCTGTCCTTTCTTGCATGGCTACCTGTGACACTGTCTCCCTTTCAGTGTTTGTCATTACTGTACGTACCTGTCCTTCCTTACATGGCGACCTGTGACACTGTCTCCCTTTCAGTGGTTGTCATTACTGTATGTACCTGTCCTTTCTTGCATGGCTACCTGTGACACTGTCTCCCTTTCAGTGCTTGTCATTACTGTCCGTACTTGTCCTTGCTTGCATGGCTACCCGTGACACTGTCTCCCTTTCAGTGCTTGTCATTACTATACATACCTGTCCTTTCTTGCATGGCTACCTGTGACACTGTCTCCCTTTCTTTGCTTGTTATTACTGTCCATACCTGTCCTTTCTTGCATGGCTACCTGTGACACTGTCTTCATTTCAGTGTTTGTCATTACTGTATGTACCTGTCCTTTCTTGCATGGCTACCCGTGACACTGTCTCACTTTCAGAGCTTGTCATTACTGTCCATACCTGTCCTTTCCTACATGGCTACCTCTGACAATGTCTCCCTTTCAGTGCTTGTCATTACTGTACATACCTGTCCTTTCTTGCATGGCTACCTGTGAAACTGTCTCCCTTTCAGTGCTTGTCATTACTGTATGTACCTGTTATTTCTTGCATGGCTACCTGTGACACTGTCTCCCTTTCAGAGCTTGTCATTACTGTCCGTACTTGTCCTTTCTTGCATGGCTACCTGTGACATTATCTCCCTTTCAGTGCTTGTCATTACTGTCCATACTTGTCCTTTCTTGCATGGCTGCCTGTGATAATGTCTCTCTTTCAGTGCTTGACATTACTGTATGTACCTATCCTTTCTTACATGGCCACCTGTGACACTGTCTCCCTTTCAGTGCTTGTCATTACTGTACGTACCTGTCCTTTCTTACATGGCGACCTGTGACACTGTCTCCCTTTCAGTGCTTGACATTACTGTACGTACCTGTGCTTTCTTGCATGGCTACCTGTGATACTGTCTCCCTTTCAGTGGTTGTCATTACCGTATGTACCTGTCCTTTCTTACATGGCCACCTGTGACACTGTCTCCCTTTCAGAGCTTGTCATTACTGTACATACCTGTCCTTTCTTGCATGGCTACCTGTGAAACTGTCTCCCTTTCAGTGCTTGTCATTACTGTATGTATCTGTCCTTTCTTGCATGGCTACCTGTGACACTGTCTCCCTTTCAGTGCTTGTCATTACTGTCCATACCTGTCCTTTCTTGCATGGCTACCTGTGACACTGTCTCCCTTTCAGTGCTTGACATTACTGTACGTACCTGTCCTTTCTTGCATGGCTACCTGTGACACTGTCTCCCTTTCAGTGCTTGTCATTACTGTATGTACCTGTCCTTTCTTGCATGGCTACCTGTGACAATGTCTCCCTTTCAGTGCATGTCTCCATTTTAGTGCTTGTCCTTAGTGTGATGCCTGTGTATTGACCCAGTAATCAAGGAGCCTCGATCCTCACCAGTAACACCAGTGAGGAGCATCCACTTTGGGAAGGATAGCAAGTACACACACAGTAAAGTACAATTTCCCTTAAGAGCACACAGAGATCACAGTCAGTCTGGGGCTGGTTTCTCCCTTTCTTTCCACATACCCATTAAGACTCCCCACTGGCACAGCTAATAGGGTGGGGTCGTTCACAAGGGTCCCAAGCCAAGTCCTCATAGAACTCTCTCTGTCCAACCAGTGCTTTGTGTCCCTGCCCAAGTAACTGACACATATGTGAGTTATATACAAACACACAGATACTCCTGGAGAAGGCTGGCACAGGTTCTCCAGCTATGCCCCCTTCTCTCCAGGCTATAAGGTAGAAATCACTGCAATATAGAATATAACAATTGTATATGTTCATTTTATTTTCGTTTTCACTTTTGACACGTTAGGGGTGGAATATTAGTTCATGTTTTGGTAATTTCATCCTGATGGTGGGATCAGTCTTGTTTTACAGAAATGGTCTTTTTGAGACCATTGGGACATTATACCACTTTTCCCTTCCAGTGGTCACATTCCTTGTGGATCATTTAAGGGGTAGTCAGGAGTTTAGATCATCTATACAAGGGGTTAAGGTGAGATCCAGTTAGATGCCCTAATACAAGATAATCCATTTGGCAGACTTCGTTTTGTCATTACATGGGCTCTTGCTAGATAGTAACCCCTTGCATTGTTATAATGGGGTGACATTTAGTTTTAGTTTTAGTTGCCACTAGTATTTAAAGGTTGGCTAGTGGGATTCAGTATGTAACAATAAACACATACAATTGATGGAATGTAGGTATGTTTGAAATCTGGGTTAGTTTTAAGAAAAATTTACAAAATACAAATAGAAAAAGAGAAAAAGTAAAAAACAAATACAATAAATAATAAATAATATGTATTTTAATTATGCCTTTTTTAAGGCATCATTTAGTGGGTTGAAGAAATTGTATGTTGTAACAATGACATGATGTTTTTGTTTTAATGTTTTATAATTGAAATAATTCTATATATGAATGTAAGACATTATGTTTACGTTTTTTACATCATTTCCTGTTTTATGGACATAAAACCAGGATGTAGGGAGGCGTCCTGGTTTTTCTGAAGAAGTCCACGAAATATTAAAGTGGAAGAAAGCTAAAAAGAAAGATTTGCCAGTGTGGTCATTCTACTCTTCACTACAGTCGTTGGTTTAGTTTATACAGTTTGGTTCGGGTTGCCGAAGTCCACTCAGTTGTTTTTAAGTCCTCATAGAACTCTCTCTGTCCAACCAGTGCTTTGTGTCCCTGCCCAAGTAACTGACACATATGTGAGTTATATACAAACACACAGATACTCCTGGAGAAGGCTGGCACAGGTTCTCCAGCTATGCCCCCTTCTCTCCAGGCTATAAGGTAGAAATCACTGCTACCAGGACCCCTACTTATCAGCTACTCTAACGCCCTTCCCAAAGGATGGCCAATTTCACTGTGTAATATTACTCATATCCAAATAGTAAGTGTGACTGAGCAGCAAGACTATTGGAATGGCTTAGTACAGTAACACTAAATACATGCAAGTACTCTAGAGCTTAAATTATCTCTATGCGAAACAGCCACAGTTGAAAGGTTTAAAAATATTTCATAATAAATAATAAAAACACAAGACAAATCTTCTCAATTCAGCACAATGCTAGTCCAGAGTTCAGAGATCACAGGAATATGCTTAAAATAATGCTGTAAAATAGTCTGACATAAATATAGAAAACAGCTAGCGTAAACTTACTATTTTCTATCTATTTCTTTAGAGAAACTAAATTCTAAGATCCTACTTACAGACAGACAGAGCAAAGCAAGTGCTTGTGAGTGGTCAGTTCTGAAGACAAATGTAAAATGCTCACTGATTCTCTCTCGGTGAGAAAGTGTCTAAAACAATACATCACTGCTGACTCATTTTAGATTACATCATTCTTCTCTGGTCCCCACGCTAAGAGAAACTCAACAGTTTTAACATTTCTTTGATCTTGCACCTAGCCAGGAAATTACAGAATAAAAGACATTATATATGTAAAATCTAGCAATTAACTATGGTCTCAAAACAATAGAAGGAATTTGTAGCCTAGATAGCTTGTCTCCGAGCTCTGAGATCAAACAGTCATACAATGCTTATCAGCCTTCCTCCAGTAGAGTGCACCGTGGTTAAATTTTTGAAGTTCAACATTTAACACAGTTTTCTTACATTTGTGAATAAGCCTGTGAATTACATTAATATCATTTTACAATGACAAAATTCTATCTACCTAGGTTGGCAGCCTTCACATACCCCCCCCCCCCTCCCTCCAGGAGAACTCAAGCTAGTTTTTCAAGTGACCCTTGAGAAACATTGCTTGAGAGGGTTAGGCCTATAGGTTCATAGGTAGGTACTAGGCTATTGGCCCTAGGGCCTATACAAGCCTAGCCAAAAAGGTATGCTGTCTTTCGCCACCCAAGAAAATTATTTTCCTGTGCCCCTTTCGAGCAGAGCCACAGAAGTGATCCCCAGGGTGAATTTCCTATTTCCTATCCAATCATCAAGATTTTTGTCGAAGAGTGCTAGAGCTTTTGTTTGATATAGATAGGTAGTTTGTTCCATAGTATGGGAAGTCTCTGGGACAGGAATCTATCCCTCCAGCATGTTCTGTTTATTGTGGTGACAAGGTTTAGGTCCCTAGAGTGTGTAGCTCAGAGGGATTGGGATTTCTTTAAGTGGAGCATGTCCAACAGCTCTGGGTTTGACATAGCTTTGTATGTTGGGCAGAGATTGCCTCTGATTAGGCGATATGTTATGGAGTAAAGCTGGAGTTTTTTGAGACGGTCTGCTTAGGGCATCTGTTTGAGGCCAGTAATCCTCCTTGTGAGGTATTTCTGTGGCCTTTGCAGTTGTTGTAGATGTCTTGTGAGGTACACCTTACCCCATTCCCTGTCTTGAGAGCCCATCTGCATTGGTGTTGCTAACCCCACTGCGGTGCTGCATTGACATATCATATGCTTGCAACCCTAGGCTGAATCTTAGCAACTTAGCATTTTGCTGGCTGGCTCAATGTAACCATGTTAGGGGATTGTGATCTGTAACTACAGTGAATTTTCTTCCATACAGATAAGGTTGAAGTTTCTGCAGTGCCCACAGTATGGCTAGACATTCCTTTTCTACAGCTGCATACCATTCCTCACAGGGTTGGAGCCTGCGACTGAGATAAACCACTGGGTGCTCTTCTCCCTCTGAAGAAATCTGGCTAAGTACTTCCCCCACCCCATGGTTCAAAGCATTCACCTGCACAACAAATTATTTGCTGTAATCTGAACTGGCTAACACAGGGGGTCCGCACAAAGCTTCTTTAAGCTTCTGGAATGCTGCTCACATGCTGGGGACCACACTACCTTATCTGGCCTGTTCTTCCTTGTCCAGTCTGTGAGGGGAGCAGCTATGGTACTATAACTGGGGATGAACTTTATGTAGTACCCTGCTGTCCCTAAGAATGCCCTCACCTGCTTTTTGGTAACAGGTGCAGGCCATGCTGGAATGGCTTCCACTTTGGCAAGTTCTTAGGTTCATAGGTAGGTACTAGGCTATCTGCTCGAGGGCATTTATAAGCCTAGCCAGAGTGTGTCAGCTTTTGCCGCCCCATTGATTAATTAACTGAGCCTCTGTCAAGAAGAGCCAATGAAGTGATCCCAGGGGTGTATTTTCTGTTACCCATCCACTCGTCAAGGTTTCTCTTGAAGAGTGTTAGTGAGGGGCTCTGCCTAATGTAGTTAGGAATTTTGTTCCAAAGCATGGGGAGTCTCTGTGACAGGAATCTATCCCTCCAGCATGTTCTATTTATTGTTGTGGTGAGGTTTAGCTCACTAGAGCGAGTGGCTCGCAGTGACTTGGATTTCTTTAGGTGGAGCATGTCCATTAAGTCTGAGCTGGGCATGGCTTTGTAAGTCAGGCAGAGATCACCTCTGAGTAAGCGATATGTGACTGAGTACAGCTGGAGTTTTTCCAATCGGGCTACATAGGACATATGTTTGAAGCCAGTAATACTCTTGGTGAGGTACTTTTGTGGTCTTTCCAGCTGTTGGAAGTGTCTTGTGAGGTACATCCCAAATATGCCATTGTACTCTATGATGGGTCTGATGAGTGATGAGTAGAGGGGCACTATAGCCTCTTTGATTTCTAGATGTGAACCCTTTAGTAATTAGATGGGCTACATAGAAGGATTTCCTAACTACTTTGGCAATATGATTGTCAAAGGAGAGATTACTATCTACCTGGGTCCCCAGATCTCTTATTACCTCTTATGTATTAAGGGGGCTGCCACCTATGTGGTAATTCATGGGTGTTTTGTTTTTCCCAAATGGGATGACTATGCATTTTTTGGCATTTAGCTTGAGACCATGACTTTGACACCAGGTGTCCATCTCAGTAAGGCCCTTTTGGAGAATGTCCGTGTCAGCCGGAGAGTCAATTATGGCTCCCAGTTTGCAGTCATCTGCGAACTTGGTTAGCCATAGTCCTTTTGTTCTGGTCTGATCTTACCACTCCCCTCTCTATGTCCCACGTAGGAAACCTCTGCCATACCCACCTGACATTTACTCAGCTTAATGGTCAACTCTGCCTTTTTTAGCCTGCCCAGCACCTCTCTGACATGCTGAAAGTGCTCTTGCCAGGAGTGGCTATAGATGGCAAAATCATCCAGGTAAGCAAGGGCAAACCCTCCTGCTCCTGCTAGGATATGATCCACCAGCCTCTGGAAAGTTGCTTGGGCATTTTTCATCCCAAAGGGCATCTTTATGAACTCAGACAAGCCAAAAGGAGTCACAAAGGCTGACCTCTGTCTAGCACTAGGAGTCAAGGGCACCTGATAGTAACCCTTGGTAAGATCAATGGTTGTAAGATACTTAGCCACCCCCAGCTGCTCTAGGGCCTCATCTCTCCTAGGCATGGGGTAAGCATCTGACTTTGTGGGACTATTTAATTTCCTGTAGTCCACACAGAACCTGGTGGTGCCATCCTTCTTTGGCACAGGTACCACTGGGGAGGCTCAGGGACTGTTGGACTCTTGAATTACTCCTAGTTCCAACATCTCCTGTATCTTCTCCTTCAGAGTCTGTTTGACTCTCTCAGGTACCCTATAAGGGGCCTGCCTAAAAGGCCTTTGGATCCCTTGTGCTGAGTATTTGCACCCTGGTTTCCCAATGAACATGTTCCCAAACTCCTGTAACACTGTTTGGATTTCTCGAACCTGGGTAGGAGATGGCTGCTGGAACATTGCTACCACTTCCACTGTGGTGTCAGTCCAAGCCTCACTGAGGAGATCAGCCACCATATCTCCCTCAGACTCTTCCTGCAATCCACTGCAAATACTCAGTGCAAGGGCCTCCCTACTGTCATGGTAAGGTTTCATCATGTTAACATGGTACAATTTGTGCCCCTGCCTCCTGCTTAGCAGTTCTCCCATGTAGTTAACATCACTTACCTTTCTTACCACCTTGTAGGGTCTCTCCCAAGCTGCTTGCAGCTTGTTGTGTCTGACACGAATGAGAACCATTACCTACTGCCCTACAACATACTCTCTAGCTCAAGCATTCCTGTCACACCAGACCTTTTTTTGTTATTGGGCTTCTGCCAGGATGTTCTTTGTGTTTCACTGTTGCAGTCATCACATTTGGGTTATCTGCCTGCAGGTAGCTCTCAGCCAGCCTGAATGCCAGAGTCTTGGATTCCTGCGTCGGATGCTGTCTCTTCTTCTATGATGTCAGGTTGTCAGGGGTATAAAACATGCAGCCGACAACATTACATCAGTCTTTCTTGTTGTGCGGTGCCCGAAGAAGAAACAATTCGCAAGTGCCAGTCAGCCGACTCCTGAAATGTTCATTTTCGAGTTTCAGAACTGAAGTCTTCAAAAAGATAAGCCCCCCGTTGGGGATCTTTTTTCTTGCTCCAACCGATGTCAGTAAAAGTTAACAATTGTCTTACCTGTGGAAAGCAAATACCTCATAAAGATTTTCATTCAGACTGCATTCCTTGATTAGGCCCAGACCACGATGTTCCTTGTTGTAAGTTTTGCGCCTTGTTCAACCCCCAAATTATTCGTCGTCGGGCTACCTTTGCAGCAAATTATTTTGGTACTCGGTATCAGTACTTCGAAATGGCTTCATTAAGCCATCCAACTACTGATCTTCTGAAAAAACGTAAGGATAAAGACAGAAACAGACCTTCCATTAAGCTAGTCGCCAGTCCGCCGGTACTCAGTGAGGTGCTTTCACAGCCCCTGATACCTGCTACTTCAGATTCGCAGGCCTCTACTGAGACCCATTCGAAGTCTGGTATGCCGCAAGATGCTTCTTCGGCTATGGAACCTGCGGATGTCTCTACTTTGGATGAGTCTGGAGCCGCTGTGCAGGCACCGGCTTCTGAGGGTGTATTCAGGCCTACAGACTTGCATTTTAAACCGACGCTATCTTCTTCATCCAGGCCTAAAACTCGCACCACGCCTAGAAAACCAGTGTCCAAACCGTATGCTCAGGCCCATATGCCTAAAAAACAAATGCTTAGAATGGCTGAAGACCTTATTACCTTAATAAGGGGAAGCCAACCTTCCCCCTCTAAGAGACCTAGAACTGAATTTTCTTCTGATTCTTCTGATCAGGCATCTGATATTTCTGTTCCTTCTGATTACCAGGATTTGCCCTTATCTACCTATGAGGATTCTGATGCAGAGGATTCCATTCTGTCTGCTTCCCCTCCAGAAGATTTTTCTTTTGGTGAAACCTTGCACACTCTTAGGGAGCATTTCCGCTGGGAAAGCCAGGATTACTCTAACTCCAAAAAGAGGCTTAGGGAATTCTTACTCCTTCCTCAACGTAGGCCTTTAGCTATCCCTCCTGTTCTGGACATTGTAGATTATGCTTTCTTGGAATCTAGCCTTTCCCCAGACACCTTACCTCCAGCTCCCAGAAAACCTGACAGGTATTACAGAGTACCTGACTCTCACAAGTTCCTCTTCAAGAATCCTACTGCGGATCCAGAGACCATTTTCGAAGGACCAAAAGGCATTAAGGCTACTGCTGCCAAAAATCATACCCCATCTGATAGAGATTCTAGAGCCTTGGATAGATTGGGTAAGAAGGTATACACTTCTGCTACTTTGGCCATTAGGACTTTAAATTGCCAGTTTCATATGTTAAAGTACCAGCAGCATATTATGGAACTGCTTAAACAGAAAATGATGTTGATTCCTGACTGTGCTGAACACAAAGAATTACAGGATTTAATGCATTCTGCAGAACAAGTTGGTAAACATACTTTACAATGTGGTTTTGACTATTTAGAAGCATCTTGCAGGGCTGCTGTCACTGGGTCTGTACTTAGAAGGCATGCTTGGCTTAAGGAGCAAAACTTGCCAGATCATGTTAAAGCTAAATTACTGGATGCTCCCTTAAACCAAGACCGCCTGTTTGGCAGCAAAGCAGAAGAAGTCTTCAAAAGGATGGAGGAAAAAGCTAAATCTATGCAAACTGTTAAAGATTTCCTACAAGTACAGCCTCCCAGATTTAGTAGGCATTGGCCTTGAAAGAATTGGTCCTTTCCAGTCTCTTCCAGGCCTTCTCAGTCCAACCCAGGAACAGCAGACCACCTAGGTTACAGTCTCAGGCTACGCACAGGCCTAAGAAATGGGGGGGCTCCCACTTCCAAAGCAGGAAGTAGTAAGCCACCCCCCTACGGAAAAATGGCACAATGACTTAACCTTATCCCTTCCAAGCCCTGCTCAGCTGCCTGCTCCCTTAGGAGGAAAGCTTGCCCTGCATGCAAAAAAGTGGGAACTCATTACCCAGGACAAATGGGTTTTGAATATAGTTTCCCAAGGATACAGATTCCACTTCCACACCCTACCATCCTCAAATGGTTGGCCAGACCTACCCCCAAATCAGTGAGTAGAGGCCCAATAGCAGGTTCTCTCTCTTCTAAGTATCAGGGCTATTCAACCTGTCCCAGCAGAACAAAGGGAACAAGGTTTTTATTCAAGACCTTTCCTGGCACCCAGAAAAGACAGCTCCTGGCATCCTTTCCTGGATCTCTCTATTCTAAACACCTTTCTGGTAATCCCAAAATCAAAATGCTAACACTTCAATAGCTGCTTCCTATGCTAGGCAAAGATGCCTGGTTGGCAACCTTAGACTTAAAAGAAGCTTACCTGTACATTCCAATAAGGGAATCTTGCAGGAAATACCTACGCTTCAGGGCAGGCTCCATGCACTGTCAGTTCTCTGCACTTCCCTTTGGCTTAACTACTGCTCCCAGGGTATTCACAAAGTGTCTAGCTCCAGCCATTGCATTTTGCAGGCAGAGAAATATTCAAATATACCCATACTTGGACGCTTGTCTGATTCCGGCAGAAAGCCAGGACATGCTATTAAAACATCTGGCAATCATAAAGAATCATCTAACCTCACTGGGGTACACCATAAATGAAAAGAAATCTCACCCAGTGCCCTGCCAACAGATTGTATTCCTGGGAGCAAGCTTGAACACAACTTCCCAGATGGCTTTCCTCACTCCAGAGAAACAAGTTTATTTTACAAACCACTTCAAACTATTGGCCACAAAGACCCAGCTATCTGCAAGGAAAATTCTGCAATCCCTGGGATTCATGGCCTCTTGCATTCTACTAATTCCATATGTAAGACTGCATATGAGGAAACTACAATGGTATCTAAAAAGCCTATGGTGTCAACATTCTCAGGACCTGGAATCAATGATTCCTATCATTCCTTGTATAAAGACAGAGTTCCTTTGGTGGGAAGAGGCCTGCTACCACAACAATGGGCTCCCTTTCACTCTGCCCCCTGCCTCCCAAACCCTAACAATAGACACATCAGACTATGCATGGGGGGCTCACTTGGCAGGGCAGTGCATTCAGGGCAAATGGAACCCGAGACAGATGCACCTGCATATCAACCAAAAAGAAATGTTAGCAGTACAGAATTCCCTGACAGCCTTCAAAGACTGCATTCTTCCAGGACAACTATTGGTAAAGACAGATGGCACTTGCCTCAGACCTGGACCAGATTCTGCACCCTCAGCTTCAAACCCTGAAACTTGCAGCCTGGCTAATTCCTTGAGCTCTCCAGTAGCATCTCTCAGTAAGGAGGTGCTAGATGTCATTCTGGAGGCAAGGAGGCCTAGTACTAGAAAATCCTATGCTGAAAAGTGGAAAAAATACTGTTCCTGGAGCCAGACTCAGGGGATGGGCACAACGGTGCCCAGCTTACCTCATATTCTTCAGTACTTAGAAATGCTCCACAAGGGCCTATCCTTCTCGTCAATTCAAATTCATGCCTCTGCCATTTCAGCACATTATAATACTGAGCCACCCCTCTTCTCTCACCCCCTACTAAAGAAATTCCTTAGAGGGGTCAAAAATTTAAACCCCCCAGGAGAGCCCCTACTCCAGCCTGGGACCTTAACTTTGTATTGGAAAAGCTCACCCCCCCCCCCTTTGAGCCAGCTGCAACAACAGAGTTGAAATTCCTTTCTTGGAAAACAGCCTTCCTTCTAGCCATCACTTCAGCAAGAAGAGTGTATGAATTACAGGCCCTCATGGCAGTGGAGCCCTTCATTATCATCCATGCAGACAGGGTTTCCCTCAGGCCCAATCCTTCCTTTATGCCCAAGGTGGTGTCTAGTGTGGCCCTAAATCAGTCCATTCATTTGCCTACTTTTTTCCCTAATCCACAAAACAAAGAGAATGAATACTGCACTCTCTGGACATGCACAGACAACTTAGATTTTATTTGGACAGGACTAAGCCTCTCAGAAAATCTGAACAGCTGCTAGTTGGCTTTGCTGCAGGAGCAGAGGGGAAGGCCATTTCAAAGCAAACCATTTCTAAATGGATAGCCCATTGCATTCATTTCTGCTACAAGCACCATGGAAAACCTACCCCACAGGGGATAAGATCACATTCCACCAGGGCTGCAGCTACCTCTACAGCCTTTCTCAGAGGAGTCCCTACCAGGAACATCCTAGACGCTGCTACCTGGAGCTCTGTACATACCTTCACCAAGCATTACCACTTGCCTATTTTTTCTAAATCCAGAGCTGGTTTTGCCACTGCAGTCTTGCAGGGATTAATAGCTGGTCCTAATGCTCTGTAACTTCCTCCTCCCTTCCTTAGCTTTGGGAATCAACCCAAATGTGATGACTGTAACAGTGAAACACGAAGAACATAGTACAGTTGTGTACACTTACCATAAATGTAGATGTTCGAGTGTATTCACTGTTGTAGTTCTGGTTACCCTCCCTCCAGCCCCCTGACTTCTCTTGGCTCTACCTTTCCTTCTTGTTTGGTGTATTTAAGTTTTCTGTTATATTTGCTTTTTGATGGAGGTGTACCATAATATATGATTGCTTCCCATTGTGGGGGTGCCTGACATCTAGGGCAAGAAAAACTGATGTAATGGCATCGGCTGCATGTTTTATACCCCTGACAACCTGACGTCATGGAAGAAGAGACAGCATCTGACACAGGAATCCAAGACTCTGATATTCAGGCCGGCTGAGGGCTACCTTCAGGCAGATAACCCAAATGTGATAACTGCAACAGTGAATACACTCGAACATCTACATTTATGGTAAGTGTACACATCTGTACTTTCTCCTGGGCCAAACCCATGAGTTCCCTGAGCCTTGTCCTGAGGTTTAGGACGTCCACAATAGACTCCCTGTGAGATTCACACTAATCTTCAAAGTCATCATGAATTAAATCAAGATCCCCTCACCCTATGCCTACCTACCCTGCTGAAAATCTCTAACAAGGCATTTGCCACCTTTTCTGCCTCAATGGAGGACAAAGCCACTGCCTCAGGGTATCTTGTAGCATAATCTACTACGAGTAGGATATACTTTTACACTGTGGAACTTGGGGTACTAAGAGGCCCCACAATATTCATAGCTACCCTCTGAAATGGCTCCTCAATCACAGGCAAAGACATCAAAGGAGCTTTCACCTTGTCTCCTCCCTTGCCTACCTTTTGGCACTGCTCACAGGTCCTGCAGTACTGTGTTGCATCTGTCTGGAAATTCCAGGCCAGTAGAAGATGTTCTTCATATTTCACTGTTGCGGTCATCACACTTGGGTTATCTGCCTGCAGGTAGCCCTCACTCAGCCTGAATACCAGAGTATTGGGATTTTTGCGTCAGATGCTGTCACCTCTTCCATGATGTCAGGTCGTCAGGGGTATAAAACATCCAACGCCATTACATCAGATTTTCTTGCCAAGCGGGAGCCCAAAGCAGAAGCACTTTGCAAGTGTCGGTCGACCGCTACATGAAATTTTCATTTTTCGAGTTTCAAACCTGAAGTCTTCTAAAGCTAAGAACCCTGCTGGGGATCCTTTTTTCTTGTGCTAACCGATGTCAGAAAAAGTTAACAATTGTCTTGCCTGTGGAAAGCAAATACCTCACAGAAATTTTCATTCTTACTTCGTCACCTGTTTAGGCCCAGACCACAATGTTCCTCGCTGTCATTTTGTGCCTTATTCAATGCCCAAACTATTCGTCGTCGGGCTATCTTTGTCGCTAAATTATTTCGCTCTCATTGTCCGTATTCCGAAATGGCTTCGTTAAGCCTTCTGACTACTAATCTTCCAAAAAAAGTAAGGATAAAGACAGAGACAGACCGCATAGGTCCAAAACTGCCGACAACTCTTCCGTTAAGCTAGTTTCCAGTCCACCGGTACTCAGTGAGGGCACTTTCGCAGCCCCTGATACCGGCTTCTACAGATTTGCAGGCCTCTACTGAGACCCATTCAGAGATGGTTCTTCAACTATGAAAACTGCGGATGTCTCTACCTTGGATGAGTCCGGAGCCGCTTTGCAGGCACCGGCTTCTGAGGGTGTGTTTAGACCTTCCGATGTTCATATTAAACCGACTACTTCATTTTTGCCTAAAACTACTGAATTTCTCAGGCCCAGAATTCGCACTACACCTAGGAAACCGATGACCAAAGCACATTCTCAAGCTCCCATTCCTCAGAAACAAATGCTTAGAATGGCTGAAGACCTTATTACTTTAATTAGGGGAAGCCAGCCTTCCCCCTCTAAAAGACAAATAATTGGTTTTCCGTGTGATTCTACAGACCGTGAGTCCGATGACTCTGACCCCTCTGATTACCAGGACATGCCCTTATCCACCTATGAGGATTCAGATGCAGAGGATTCCATTCCCTCTGCCTCCCCTCCAGAGGACTTTTCTTTCGGTGAAACCTTCCATACCCTAAGAGAGCATTTTTGTTGGGAATGCCAGGACTACCCTCAGTCAAAAAAAAGAGACTCAGGGAATTTTTAGACTTGCCTCAGGACAGGCCTCTAGCCATACCCCCTGTCCTGGATATTGTAGACAATGTCTTCTTGGAGTCAAGTTTTACTCCTGATACTTTACCTCCAGCATCTAGAAAGCCTGACAGGTACTACAGAGGACCTGACTCTCACAAATTTCTCTTTAAAAATCCTACTGTGGATCCAGAGACCATTTCATAGGGACCTAAAGGTATTAAAGCTACTACAACCAAAAACCCTACTCCTTCGGACAGAGATTCTAGGGCTTTAGACAGATGGGGTAAGAAGGTGTATACCTCTGCCACTCTTTCCATCAGGGCTTTAAATTGCCCATTTCACACGTTGAAGTACCAGCAGCATATTATGGAACTAATTAAACAAAAAATGTTGTTGATTCCTGATTGTGCAGAAAATAAAGATTTGCAAGAGTTAATGCAGTCTGCAAACCAAGTTGGTAAACATAGTTTACAGTGTGGTTTTGATGCCTTAGAAGCATCTTGCAGGGCTGCTGTCACTGGGTCTGTTCTGAGAAGGCATGCTTGGCTGAAGGAACAAATCTTGCCAGACCATGTCAAAGCAAAATTACTAGATGCTCCATTAAATCAAGAATGTTTATTTGGCACAAAAGCAGAAGTTGTTCTTAAAAAGATGGAGGAAAAAGCGAAATCTATGCAAACTGTTAAAGAATTCTTACAGGTACAGCCACCTAGATTCAGTAGGCACTGGCCTTCAAAAAGCTGGTCCTTTCCAGTCCCTCCCAGGCCTTCTCAGTGCAAACCCAGGGGCAACAGACCTCAAAGACTACAGTCTCAGGGTATGCACAGATCTAAACAATGGAGTGCTCCCACCTCAAAAACAGGGGGTGGTAAGCCATCCTCTTATGGAAAAAGTTCAAGGCCTCATGAATTCTCCTAATTCCATATGTAAGACTGCATATGAGGAAACTTCAATGGTACTTAAAAAGTCTCTGGTGTCAACATTCTCAGGCCCTGGAAACAGTGATTCCAATCATTCCTTGCCTAAGGACAGAGTGGCAGACAAATGCATTCAAGGCAAATGGAGCCCAGGACAAATCCACCTGCATATCAATCAAAAGGAAATGTTAGCTCTACAGAATGCTCTGACAGCCTTCAAATACCTTATCCTTCCAGGACATCTCTTGATAAAGACAGACAACACCACAGTCATGTGGTATATAAACAAGCAGGGGGGAACTCATTCCTACCCAGTCTGCAGGTTAGCCATGGCTCTGTGGAACACAGCCTTGAGCAACCAAGGGCATCTGCAAGCTCAATTATTGCCAGTCAAACAAATTCACTGGCAGACGACTTAAGCAGAAATCTAATGGACCCGCATGAGTGGAAACTGAAACCCAATTCATTCAGGCTTCTAATACACAGGTGGGGGACACCAGAGGTGGACCTCTTTGCTTTCCCCCAGAGCCATCAATTGAGCAAATTTTGCACCAGAACTCCCCACAGCCAAGCATGGAAAGTGGATGCCCTATCCTTTACATCGGGAAACCTCTCAATCTATGCCTTTCCCCCTCTGCCCCTCCTCTCGAAAGTACTACTCAAGATCAAACAGGACAGGCCAAAGACAATCCGTATTGCACCAGACTGGCCATGCCAACACTGGTACTCACTTTTACACAGTCTAACAACAGTGTCACCCTGGCACCTGCATCAGACCCCCCTCTCTACTGTCCCAGCAAGAGGGCCAGATTTTGCATCCTCAGCTGCAAACCCTGAACCTAGCAGCCTGGCTTATTCCCTGAATACATCACCAGCACCCCTCAGCAAACAGGTGCTGGATGTCATCCTTGAGGCCAAGAGGCCTAGTACTAGGAAATCCTATTGGAAAAGTGGAAAAGATACTGTTCTTGGAGCCATTTCCAGGGAAAGGGCACAGCCATGCCCACCTTACCTCAAATCCTAGATTATCTAGCAGAGCTGCTCCACAAAGGCCTATCCTTCTCATCCATTAAGATTCATGCCTCTGCCATCTCAGCTCATTAAAATACTGAGCCACCCCTCTTCTCTCACCCTCTGGTCAAACAGTTCCTGAGAGGAGCTACCAATTTAAGACCCCCCCCCCCCAGGAGAGCTCCCACTCCTGCCTGGGACCTTAACATTGAACCGGAAAAGCTCATGCTTCCCCTTTTTGAACCTGCTGCTACAGCAGAGTTAAAATTCCTCTTGGAAAACAGTCTTACTGCTAGCCATCACTTCAGCAAGAAGAGTGTCTGAGTTACAGACCCTTATGGCTGTGGAATCCTTCATTATCTTCCATGTGGACAGGGTTTCCCTCAGGACTAACCCATCATTTATGCCCAAGGTGGTATCCAGTGTGGCTTTAAACCAATCCATCCATTTACCAACCTTTTTCCTAATCCTCAGAATAAAGGGGAAAGGATCCTGCACTCCTTGGACGTGCACAGACAGCTTAAGTTCTACCTTGACAGGACTAACCGTTTAGAAAATCTGACCAGCTGCTAGTCAGCTTTGCTACAGGGGCAGAGGGCAAGGCTATTTCAAAGCAAACCATTTCCAAATGGATAGCACACTGCATCCATTTCTGCTACAAGCACCATGGAAAACCTACCCCACAGGGGATCAGAACTCATTCCACTAGGGCTACCTCAACATCTACAGCATTTCTCAGGGGAGTCCCTACCAGGGGCATCCTGGAAGCTGCAACCTGGAGTTCAGTACACACCTTCACCAAACATTACCACTTACTATCTTTTCTAAATCCAGAGCTGGATTTGCCACAGGAGTCTTACAAGGCCTGCTAGCCAGCCCTAATACTTCTTGACTGCCTCCACGCTTCTGCAGATTTGGGAATCAACCCAAGTGTGATGACTGCAACAGTGAAACACGAAGAACATAGTACAGTTGTGTACACTTACCATAAATGTAGATGTCTGAGTTTATTCACTGTTGCAGTCCTGGTTATCCTCCCTCCAGCCCCCTGACTTTTCTAAATTTCTACCTATCTTTTTTTTTTTTTTTTGGCCATATCTTATGGCAATGGTATTTACTTTTTACTGGAGGTGTTCCACACCATGTAATTGCTTCCTATTTTGGGGCAAGAAAAACTGATGTAATGGCATCGGCTGCATGTTTTATACCCCTGATGACCTGACGCCATGGAAGAGGCGACAGCATCCGATGCAGAAATCCCAAGACTCTGGTATTCGGGCCAACTGAGGGCTACCTGCAGGCAGATAACCCAAGTGTGATGACTGCAACAGTGAATGCACTCGAACATCTACATTTATGGTAAGTGTACACAACTGTACTTTCTGCATAATATGTCTCTTTGCACTTTTTATGCCCATATGACCTGCAAAGGGAGTATCATGAGCTATGGCTAGAAGTGCCAAACAGTAGGCTGTAGGCACTACCAACTGCTGTATTTTCTCACATTCTAGCCCTCCCTCAGGGGTCCACTGTCTATACAGTAACCCTTTGTCCCAGTATACAGATTCCCTGTTCTCTTGAGAATCAGGTGCCTCACTAGCTACCTGCCTCAGACCTTGCAATGTAGGGTCTGAGAGCTGAGCCTTTCTCAACTCTGTCTTGGTAACTCTTCCCAGCTTCCCTTCCACAGGAAGTCTGGTATCCTCTGACAGCAGTGCCTCACTGTCAACCTGGGTACCACTGCTCACCTCTACCTTTGCAGTTACCCTGTCCAAGGGAACATCAGTACCCACAAGCAGTTGTGACTCACCTTCAGTCTCACTGCTACAGAGTAGCTCCCCCCCTGAAGTAGCCATCTCACCAGTCCTGGCTGCAAGGATGTGGTCTGACTGGGTCTACCCCAAGCTACTGGACCCACATTTTTGTCTCCTAGCCTGACTGCGTGTAACTGCATAAGCACATGATAATGCCTCATTAAAATCTTTCCCTATCAGGACATCTGTTGGATTTAAGTTTGGTACCCTTGTTGTCTCAAGACAACCTACTGATGGCATTTTGTCTTTCCCACTTACTGACTCCCTCACCTTTTGTTCCTCACCTTACCTCCATGGACATCTATATGCCACATGGCCCCCCTGGTTGCATTCAAAACATTTAACCCTAGGTCCTGGACGTGTACCTGGACTAGTGGCTTCCCCTGCTACTGGCAGATTCTGTTGGGGCAGTCTGGGCTGCCCACCATGGGTTCCTTTAGATCCATGAGTAGCACTGGGTGTCCCTTTCCTGTGTAGTGAGGCCTCCCTTCTTCCCCAACTCATTTGAAGTAGCACATTGTCTATCAGCTAACCAGATCCTTATGTCCTCAGGCAAAGTGCTAAGGGCTTGTTCCATCACCAAAAGGTCTGCCAGCCCTTCAAAACTGGTGACCTGACATCCACTCACCCACCTATGAAAATAAGTGCTCAGTTCAGCAACATATTCACACAAACTTTCATCTGCCTTGTGTCTATGCTCACAAAACTTTTTTCCTATAGGTTTCAGGTGTTAGCTTAAAAAATTCTAACAGACAATTCTTAACAGCAATATAATCAAAACATTCATAATCAGAAAGTTTAGACAACACAGTTACTACTTTACCATGGAGTAAGCGGGTCAGGAACTGTACCCAGAGCCTTTGGTCAACATCATACTGTTTACAGACCCGCTCAAACATGTGAATGAAACTATCAAAATTATCCCGCTCTGTAAACTGCGGAAGAAATTTACTGACCTGTTGTGCTTCTGGGGTCCAGTTACTCCCTTCCCCATTACCTGCATGACTCTGGTGAAGAGTCAGCATCTCTTTCTCATGCTGCCTCTGCCTTTCCTTCTCCTCAGCTTCCAGGCATAGCAGATGTTCATCGTGTTACCCTGCTGCAGTCATCACACTAGGGTTATCCTGCTGTCAGGCGGTCCCGCAGTCGGCCCGAATTCCAAAGTCTTGGTCCGGCGTCAGTTACTGTCACTTCTTCCCTGACGTCAGTGTGTCAAGGGTATATAAGAGGCATCCGACCCCATTTTCTCCAGTCTTTCTTGCCGCGTGGTGCCCGAAGCAGAAGCAGTTTGCAAGTGCCGGTCGGCCAACACCTGAGATTTTCGATTTGAATTTCAGTCCGAAGTCTTCAATAAAGCTAAGTACCCCATTGGGGAACATTTTCTTGCCTCAGTCCGATGTCAGAAAAAGTTAACAATTGCATTTCTTGTGGGAAGCAAATACCTCATAAGGACTTCCATTCCTATTATATTCCTTGCCTAGGCCCAGACCACGACGTCACAGGTTGTCGGTTTTGCGCTAGGTTTAATAAACGCACTATTAAATGCCATTTTGACTTCGCACGGCATTATTTTGGTAGGAAATTCAATTATATCATGCCGTCAGAGCAGCCGACAACCGCTATTCTTAAAAAACGCAAGGATAGGGACAGGCAGCCTAGGAATAAGCCAGACCACGAGGCCTCAGCTGGGCCTGTCGCCGGTTCTCCGGTTTTCAGTGAGGCGCATACACAACCCCTGATGACTGCAGAGCTGGAACCCCAGATGGCTGCCAACTCCCACGCGGAGTCTACTAGGCTGATGCAGCCATCTACCGACACCGGAGCAGATTTAGACACCGGTGCAGAGGAAACACTTTCGGTTGCAGAAGGTGTCTTCAGACCGACTACTCTCACCATTAAATCTTATGCAAAACTTAAAACTCCTTTAAAACCTAAGAAAACTGTTCATCAGTCTACAGGTCAAGGCCCCATGCCTAAGAAACAGATGCTTAAGATGGCTGAAGATTTAATTACCCTTATCAGGGGTTCCCATCCCCCTCCTAATAAAAGACCAAGACAAGAGGAGGATTATGCATCCTCTGACCAGGTTTCTCTCTCCTCAGATTCTTCTGAGGAACAGGATTACACTTTTCCACCTTATGAGGATTCTGATGCTGAAGACTCTATTCCCTCAGCATCTCCCCCTGAAGACTACTCCTTTGGGAAACATTACATACCATGAGGGAACATTTCCACTGGGAAGGCCAGGATTACTCAGATTCTAAGAAAAGGCTCCAAGAGTTCCTTCTATTACCCCAGCACAGACCTCTTGCTATTCCTCCTGTTTTAGATATTGTGGATGATGTCTACTTGGAGTCTAGTTTAAATCCAGACTCTCTACCTCCTGCTCCAGCCAAACCAGACAGATACTACAGAGTGCCTGACTCACACAAATTCCTTTATAAAACCCTGTAGCTGACCCAGAAACCATATCCCAGGGTCCTAAGGGAGCAAAGGCTTCTATGGCTAAAAATCCTGTGCCCTCTGAAAGAGATTCCAGAGCCCTAGATAGATGGGGAAAAAAAATATACACCTCTGCAACTCTGGCTATGAGAGCATTAAATTGCCAGTTTCACATGTTGAAATATCAACAATTCCTGATGTCTCAGTTAAAACAAAAAAATGAGCACACAGACTGAACAGTCTGAATTCAAGGAAATGCAGGACCTGTTGCATGCAGCTGAACAGGTGGGCAGGCATACTTTACAATGCGGATTTGATTCACTGGAAGCTTCCTGTAGAGCAGCTGTTACTGGCTCAGTCATTCTTAGACATGCTTGGTTAGAAGAGCAAACCCTCCCTGACCATCTTAAAGCAAAGTTATTAGATGCACCTTTACAACAGGATGTATTATTTGGTGTCAAAGCAGAAGAGGTTTTAAAGAAAATGGAGGATAAGGCTAAATCTATGCAAACGGTCAAGGATTTCTTGCAGGTACAACCCCCTCGCTTCAGCAGAAATTGGCCAACAAAAAATTGGTTCTTTCAGCTTCAGACAGATCACAGAGGGGCAAATACAGACGCCCAAGGGGCAGAGGTCAGTCACAGGGCCCTTACAAACCTCGCCAATGGGGTTCTGCTACCCAGAAAGGAGGAGAAGACAGACCCCAAGCTAACAGAAGGCAGACACAATGACTCCATCCTCAAACTACCAAGCAATTCTCTCCTGGCAACACCCTTGGGAGGAAAACTAGCATTTTTTGCAGACAACTGGCACATCATCACAAAAGACAAATGGGTTCTAAACATTGTCTCTCAAGGATACAGATTCCACTTTCATACCTTACCAAGGATCAAAGGAATGCCAAACCTGCCACCAAATCAATGGGCAGAGGCACAAAAACAAATTACAGCTCTCATGAACATGAGAGCCATTCAACAGGTACCTACACAGGAGCAGAGACAAGGTTTTTACTCAAGACTCTTCCTAGTTCCAAGAAAGGACAAAGCACGGAGACCCATTCTGGATCTTTCAATTCTGAGCACCTATCTGCAAGTACCAAAATTCAAGATGCTAACACTACAGCAGCTTCTTCCCATGCTGGGCAAGAATGCTTGGCTAGTCACTTTGGACCTCAAGGAGGCATACCTGCATGTCCCTATCAGATAAAATTGCAGAAGACACCTCCGCTTCATTGCAGGTTCAACGCATTATCAATTCTCTGCACTGCCCTTTGGCTTATCTACTGTGCCCAGGGTCTTCACAAAATGCCTGGCACCAGTAATTGCATATTGCAGACAAAGAGGAATTCAAATATACCCATACCTGGACGACAGTCTTATTCAAGCCGAAAGCATCTGGCATTTGTCAAACACCTTCTAAGTTGCCTAGGGTACACAGTAAACGAAAAGAAATCAAAACTAGTGCCCTCATAAAACATAATATTCCTGGGTACCAGCTTGAATACAATGGCCCAGATGGCTTATCTCATGCCAGACAAACGACGACAACTGTCTCAATATTTCAAAATAATCGCAACAAAGACCCAACTCCCTGCAAGAAAAAATCTGCAAGCCTTGGGATTCATGGCATCTTGCATTCTACTAATACCATTTGCAAAACTGCATATGAGGAAATTACAATGGTACCTGAAAAGTGTATGGACTCAGCACAGCCACAACTTGGAAACAATGATTCCACTCATTCCCTGCCTTCAACAGGAGTTTCTATGGTGGGCACAGGCATGTCACCTCAACAAGGGTCAGCCTTTCACCTTACCCACAGCCAGGCAAACTATGACAACAGATGCATCGGACTATGCCTGGGGAGCACACATGGCAGGACAGTGCATTCAGGGCAAATAGACTACAGATCAGAGACACCTGCATATCAGTCAAAAAGAAATGCTAGCAGTGCAGAATGCCCTAACAGCATTCAAGGACCTTCTACACCCAGGACAACTACTAATAAGGACAGACAACACCACAGTTATGTGGTACATAAACAAGCAAGGGGGCACACATTCCTACCCTCTAAGCAGGCAAGCAATGACCTTGTGGAACACTGCACTATCTTACCAGGTTCAATTACAAGCACAATTCCTGCCAGGAAAGAAAAACACATTGGCAGATGACCTAAGCAGAAACATCATGGATCCACACGAATGGAAATTAGATCCACAAGTATTTGCAATGATAGCTCAAAAATGGGGATGTCCAGACATAGATCTGTTTGCAAGCTCCCACAACCACCAACTTCAAAAATTTTGCACAAGGATCTTCCATCCACTAGCTTGGAAAGTGGACGCTCTCTCATTCAGTTGGAAAACATTAACAGTGTATGCCTTCCCTCCACTGCCTCTTCTAACAAAGGTACTGCTGAAAGTCAGATTAGAGAGGCCACAAATGATTCTCATTGCACCAGATTGGCCACGCCAACATTGGTATCCAATTTTAAGGACCATGGCCCAGGACACACCATGGATTTTGCCACAAATTCCTCACCTGCTCACCTAGTGAGACAATCTGATTCTACACAGCCAGCTCAAGACTTTAAACCTGGCTGCATGGCAAATTACCTAAACAACCAGCCAACACCTTTATCCAAAGCTGTTATGGATGTCATTCTGGAGGCCAGGAGGCCCAGCACCAGGAAAACCTATTCAGACAAATGGAAAAGATTTTGCTCCTGGAACCAGGCTAAAGGCCTAAATCCCCTGGAGCCGAACATTCCTTAGATTCTACAATATTTAACTGAAATTTTACACAAAGGACTTTCCTTTTCATCTATTAAGATCCACACCTCAGCAATTTCAGCTCATTACATCACGGATCCTCCTTTATTTTCACATCTACTCCTAAGACAGAACCTCAGAGGGGCTAAGAACTTAAGACCACAAAGGAGAGCTCCAACACCTACTTGGGATCTCAACTTTGTCCTGGAAAAGCTTACACTGCCGCCCTTTGAACCAGCCTTTTCAACTGATTTAAAATTTCTTTCATGGAAAACTGCCCTACTACTAGCAATAACCTCAGCTAGAAGCGTCTCAGAGCTACAGGCACTAATGGCAGTGGAACCTTTCCTCATTTTTCATCAAGACAGAGTTTCTCTATGGACTAATCCTTCCTTTATGCCAAAGGTGGTATCCAGTGTGGCCCTAAACCAAACCATTCACTTGCCCACCTTCTTCCCAAATCCCCAGAACAAAGGAGAAAGACTCCTGCGCTCTTTGGACATTCACAGGCAATTACGTTACTACTTGGATAAAACTAAGGCTTTCAGAAAAACTGACCCGCTCTTTGTAGCCTATGCTACAGGATCACAAAGGAAAGCTATCTCAAAACAGACCACTTCTAAATGGATTGGACATTGCATACGTTTCTGCTACACGCATCATGGGAAACCAGTACCTGCTAACATTAAGTCCCACTCCACCAGGGCTACAGCTACATCAGCAGCCTTTCTCAGGGGAATGCCTACCAAGGATATTCTGGGAGCTGCTACTTGGAGTTCAGTGCACACCTTCACCAAACACTATCACTTACCTCTTTACTCTAAGACTAGAGCTAGTGTTGCCACTGCAGTTTTGCAGGGCCTACTAGCCTCTTCTAACCCTGTTTGACTCCACCTCCCCTCCTTAGCTTTGTTATTCAACCCAAGTGTGATGACTGCAGCAGGGTAACACGATGAACATAGTACAGTTTTGTACCTACCATAAATGTAGATGTTCGAGTGTTCACCCTGCTGCAGTCCAGGTTACCCTCCCTCCATCCCCTCTGAACTAGCTGAACTTATCTCTACCACTTTATCCTATACTACCTCTGTGGTGTATTTGCTTGTACCTAAGGGTTTTGTTTTATTTTTATATAGCGATATGTGTATATATATATATATATATATATATATATATATATATATTTTTTTTTTTTTTTGCCTACCTTTTGGGGGCACCTGACATCTGGGGCAAGAAAAACTGAAGAAAATGGCGTTGGATGCCTCTTATATACCCCTGACGCACTGACGTCAGGGAAGAAGTGACAGCAACTGACGCCGGACCAAGACTTTGGAATTCGAGCCGACTGCGGGACCGCCTGACGACAGGATAACCCTAGTGTGATGACTGCAGCAGGGTGAACACTCGAACATCTACATTTATGGTAGGTACAAAACTGTACTTTTTTCATTCTCCTCAGCCTGTAGACATCTCAGTCTCTCTGCTGCTTCTGTTTCCAAATGCCTGGCCACCAGTTCAAGTCTCTTTACCTCCAGATGGATTTTTAAGTCCTCTGCAGAAAGGTTGAGCTGTCCATTCTCTGAGTGTTGTACATCTCCACGGCCAGTCTGATCGCCCTCCTGACTGCTGTTTTCTGATGCAGTTGTGACCAAAGCTGCAATCATTTCTGCATTAGTCAGGTTTCCATGTACCAGTCCCTTAGCCTGGCACATCTCAGCCAACTGGCTCCTTGTCAGCGTGCCATGCTCCTCTGCTGATATGCTTGCTTGCTCTCCTTGACTAACTAAGCTACCAAAAGGAATAAAACAATTGTGATCTGAACTCTGATTATTCACTGCGTGACTGATTTAGAGTAAAAAACACCCTCAGTGATCACTGTACACAAGCTACAGGAATTCACTATCCACACCACTACAAGCTAATTGGCAACCAATTAATATGTGGTGTGGATATCCTACCACTCCCACCAATTAATATGTGACGTCCAAGCACTGGCCCAGTAATCAAGTTCCTTCAATCCTCACCACAAACACCAGTGAGGGACATCCACATTGGGAAGGATAACATTATTAAAAACTAAAATTAGACAATCACCTGTTAACTCCCACACAACATGGTTTTAGACCCGGTCACAGCACTATGACAGCCCTTCTTTCCTTCCTAGAAACTGTGAATAAAGCCCAGGACTTCGGCCACATTGTTTCTACTCTCCTACTTGACCTCTCTAAGGCCTTTGACACTATCTCTCACAACCTACTTCTAACTAAACTCTCTAAGCTTAACCTATCACCTTCCTCTCTGAACTGGCTTACCAGCTACTTATCCAATAGATATCAAGCAGTAAAATGGAAAAAGGCCACCTCCTCATTCCTTAACACCTCAACTGGAGTTCCCCAGGGATCCATACTGGGTCCCCTCCTCTTCAATATATTTATAAATGATTTCTGCGACTCCATCCCTTTCACAAATATTATCCAATACGCAGATGATTCAACTATCTCTTCTGCCACCTCCATCCCTACACCCCTAAAGCTTACACAAGACGCGTTCTCAACCACTGAACAATGGATGAAAAAAATCACCTAGCACTCAATGCCTCTAAAACCAAATTAATGGTATTTACTCCCTCAAAAGTCACCTCTTTCAATATAAGCACATTCTCTATCACTAGCCATAACAACATGTCTCTTGAATTGGTATCAGAGGCCAAATTACTAGGGGTCCAAATTGACAGTCAGCTTAAATTCAACTCCCACCTTCAACTAAATATCAAAAAAACCCACCAAAAACCTGGCATGCTCTACCGACAAAATCGTTATCTCACGCCCTCCACTAAATTCACTCTCTCTACCACATTTCTTATCCCGTCCCACCTTTATGGAGCCCCACTCCTAACTAACCTACAATCTTCCCTTAAAACACAACTTTCCTCTTGCTATAATAAAATTGCCAAGTTTGCTACCAGCCATAAGTCCTCCACCCACCACTGTACATCTCTCCACAAACTAAAATGGCTAGAACTATCCAATCATCTCACCTACACTCAACTTACTCTTGCACACAAGCTCATTTTCAACCCCTCCCTCTGTCACTCCCTTTCCTCTGCCTTTAAAATGCATCTCCCTGATAAACTACTAAGATCTAACAACCAAAACCTTATAGAATTGTATAAACCAACTCGTTCCCAGGTAAAAATCATCTATCCTATGGTCTAGCACATCTCTGGAACTCCATACCACCATCCATTCGTACCACCTCTAACCGCTTTTCATTCAAAAAAATCTCTTCACTCACATCTAATATCCCAGTGGGAATGCTCCTGCTCCCACCCCACATAATCTCCTCCCCCTCTTTACACTGGCAATTTCCATTTTACTTACTCTCCTAACTCATACATCCTGCTCTTGCACGTACTAAGCTGTTTACAAAGAAAGTATTAGAATGCGCCTCTTAAATGCAAGCTTCCTTAAGATGTAATGGCTCTGAGTATTTATATTGTAATGTTTTTTTCACTAGTCTGTAGCATCTGTAATGTTTTTCACTAGACTGTACTATTTGTAATGTTTTTTCACTAGTCTGTAGTATTTGTAATGATTGTAACCTAAAACCTTACTGTAACCTTGCTTGTTTTTGGAGCTTTTCTCCCCAGGACGCCA
The DNA here is from genome assembly GCF_019279795.1 of Protopterus annectens. Lineage (NCBI taxonomy): Eukaryota > Metazoa > Chordata > Ceratodontiformes > Protopteridae > Protopterus > Protopterus annectens. The sequence goes on from NC_056726.1 coordinate 1,525,526,428, forward strand.
TTGAAAACGGGTTCATATTGGCCCAATGGACTATCCTGGTGAACCAACTGCAAATACATAAATAAATAAAATAAATAAATAACAAGTACACACACAGTAAAGTATAAATTCCCTTAAGAGCACACAGAGATCACAGTCAGTCTGGGGCTGGTTTCTCCCTTTCTCTCCAGATCCCCAATAAGACTCCCCACTGGCACAGCTATACAGTGGGGTCCTTAGCCAGGGTCCCAAGACAAGTCCACCTAGCACTCTCTCTGTCCAACCAGTGCTACATGTCCCTGCCCAAGTAGCTGACACACACATACTTTGAGATATGAGTTATATACAAACACACAGACACTCCTGTGGAAGGCTGGCACAGTTTCTCCAGCTATGCCCCCTTATCTCCAAGCTATAAGGTAGAAATCACTGCTATCAGGATTCCTGCTTATCAGCTACTCTAAGGCCCTTCCCAAGGGGTGGCCAGTTTTACTGTGTAATATTACTCATATCCAAATAGTAAGTGTGACTGAGCAGCAAGACTATTGGAATGGCTTAGTACAGTATCACTAAAAACATGCAAGTACTCTAGAGCTTAAAGTATCTCTATACAAAACAGCCACAGTTAAAAGGTTTAAAATATTTAATAATAAATAATAAAAACAAGACAAATCTTCTCAATTCAACACAGTGCTAGTCCAGAGTTCAGAGATCACAGGAAAATGCTTAAAATAATACTGTAGAATAGTCTGACATAAATATAGAAAACAGCTAGTCTAAACTTACTATTTTCTGTCTATTTCTTAAGAGAAACACTAAATTCTAAGATCCTACTTACATACATACAGAGCAAAACAAGTGCTGGTGAGTGGTCAGTTCTGAAGACAAATGCATAATGCGCTCTGATTCTCTCTCTCTGAGAAAGTCTTAAAAATAATACATCACTGCTGACTCATTTTAGATTACATCATTCTTCTCTGGTTCCCAGGCCAACATAAAGTCAGAGTTTTAACATTTCTTTCATTGTGCCCCTGGCCAGGAAACTACAGCAATAAAAGACATTATATATGTAAAATCTAGCAATTAACTCTGGTCTCAAAACAATAGAAGGAATTCTTAGCCTAGACATCTTGTCTCCGAGCTCTGAGATCAAACAGTCATACAGTGCTAGACTTATCAGCTTTCTTCCAGCAGAGTGCACTGTGGTTACATTTTTGAAGTTCAACGTTTAACAGTTTTCTTACATTTGTGAACAAGCCTGTGGATTACATTAATATAATTTTACAATAACATAGAATTATTTACAAAATTCTATCTAGCTAGGCTGGCAGCCTTCACAATTACTGTACATACCTGTCCTTTCTTGCATGGCTACCCGTGACACTGTCTCCCTTTCAGAGCTTGTCATTACTGTACATACCTGTCCTTTCTTACATGGCTACCTGTGACACTTGTCTCCTTTTCAGTGGTTGTCATTACTGTATGTACCTGTCCTTTCTTGCATGGCTACCCGTGACACTGTCTCCCTTTCAGTGCTTGTCAGTACTGTCCATACCTGTCCTTTCTTACATGGCTACCTGTGACACTGTCTCCCTTTCAGTGCATGTCATTACTGTACTTACCTCTCCTTTCTTGCATGGCTACCTGTGACACTGTCTCTCCTTCATTGCTTATCATTGCTGTCCATACCTGTCCTTTCTTGCATGGCTACCTGTGACACTGTCTCCCTTTTGATGCTTGTCATTACTGTCCGTACTTGTCCTTTCTTGCATGGCTACCTGTGACAATGTCTCCCTTTCAGTGCTTGTCATTACTGTCCATACCTGTCCTTTCTTGCATGGCTACCTGTGACACTGTCTCCCTTTCAGTGCTTGTCATTACTGTCCGTACCTGTCCTTTCTTGCATGGCTACCTGTGTCACTTTCTCCCTTTCAGTGCTTGTCATTACTGTATGTACCTCTCCTTTCTTGCATGGCTACCTGTGACACTGTCTCTCGTTCAGTGCTTGTCATTACTGTACATACCTGTCCTTGTCATTACTGTACATACCTGTCCTTTCTTGCATGGCTAGCTGTGACACTGTCTCCCTTTCAGTGCTTGTCATTACTGTCCATACCTGTCCTTTCTTGCATGGCTACCTATGACACTTGTCTCCCTTTCAGTGCTTGCCATTACTGTACATACCTGTCCTTTCTTGCATGGCTACCTGTGACACTGTCTCCTTTTCAGTGCTTGTCATTACTGTCCATACCTGTCCTTTCTTACATGGCTACCTGTGTCACTGTCTCCCTTTCAGTGCTTGTCATTACTGTATGTACCTGTCCTTTCTTGCATGGCTACCTGTGACACTTTCTCCTTTCTGCTTCTTTCTCTGTGTCACTGTACTTACCTGTACACTTTTAACAGGTTTTATTGGGTTGCTTAGTGTACTAGGTTAATGCTAATGATTTCTATGTAAAGGTGCAAGGTTCGAAAACTTTCACTCTCACATTTGGCACAGAGTGTTAAGGCGGTAAACTGGAGTTTTTGTGGTGCAGGGTTTGATTCTTTCAGGATTCATTTGCCTACTGTGTGACCTTCAGCAACTCACTTAACCAGACAGTGCTTAAAGACAATTGTAAATGTAGGCTAGTCTTCTCAGTGGTCCCCTGGATTTTAAGCCCAGTAACTCCCAGTGAACCAACATATAATGACCACTATCTATGTCCTCCCATTGCCTGTCTTGCTCCCTTTTTAAATCTTCTGACCACATCATGTTCCACTCTGTTTTTTTCTCTCACTTTACTAGCCAGTCTATAGTGGCCTGTGCCTCCAGTATCGTTCCATGATACTCTTCATTCTCTTGTAAGCTCACAGTCACTATTACCCAAAAGTATTTTGAGCCAAATAGCTGCCCTGCATCATGACCACCCCACCAACCTCTCTTTCTGTCTCTCTCCCACTTGTCTTGTCTGTCTTGCACTGCTTCTTTCATAATGTCCCGTGCTTAAACCTCTCTCTCTTTTTCCTTTTTGTTGCTTGTATATATCATTTAACATATGCAGTCATCATTTTAACACCCTGATAGGTCTTTTGCATCAGCTAGTGTCATTGTCAGTATCTTGAAAGACTCTGTACAGGGAACTGTCAGCATCGCGTGCATGTATACAGGACAATGACACTATTGTAAGGTAGCTGTGAATGCCAGAGGTGAACCTGTCTGAATCCTATGTGAATAAATGGCTCCCCCAGTTTACACCACATGTCCTCATACTTTGTCATTCAGGTGTGACTGAGAACTCCTGTATGGTTTTCCCTAGTCCCACCTCATTTCAAAGGTACTGCTAAAGCCACAAATACAGAAGCAGTAGAATTTATACTTATAGCTGCTAGCTAGCAATTACAAGTATAGTTGTGTCAGTTAATGGTCTTTGTATTTCTGATTTTTTTGTGTGATGATAGTGATTTATTTTATGGATCCCACTGAATCTGATTTTAACCAAATAATTTGTTTCGTAATTGCTTAGGGTATAACATCCCAGTGGAAGAGCTCTTGCTGTTAATTGAAAAACCATATGAGCTTACATTTAACATGAAGAAAGATGCTCTAACTGGGCATCAATCGGATATCACACAGGTCACATGTTACAGTAAGTAACTGCTTAGTTAATGAATGGATTCAGCTTTAAATGTCATATTTTTGATATTTAACAAATGCTGAAGGATGACAAAAATGATGTTATAAGTAAACAGCTTTGTTTTTCCATAATATTATAGTAATCTGTAATAAAAGTGGGTATTGTAATAAAGTACTGAAATGTAATGGTCTTAATTTCATCAATCAGTCCAATTTAAATGTGTTAGATAACTGTTACCATAAATCCTTGGTGGAGTATATTACTAATATCAGGAAAATGAAAGAGAAGCTGACTTCCATGTTAGCAAAATTTAACTACAACCCATATTTTGAGAACATTAAAAATATTGTCATATCTTTTATGGCTTAGTTTAACATATGCACCTCCTTAATTGCTGAACATATTCAGAAGGTCTGTTCCTAGAATACTATCTGTTTCTGGCTATTTTTGCTATTTATATTTAAAAGCATATGTTTCCAAAATGGTTCAACATTTATTCAGGAATTCTTCAGGAATTATTACTGGTATAATTGTCTATGGAATTTCTTTGGACTAGGCTCCTACCCTCAAAGAAAAAGGAGCAACACCACTGCACATTATTTTTTTTCCATTAAAATTCAATTTATGTCTCAACAGACAAAAAATGAAATGATTGCATACCTTTATGCCGAAAGGCAAGCTGCTTTTAGGTCTGAAGTAAAACCAACTTAAATAATTCTGGTACTGTTTGCGTATTTCAATCTTAGGAAAACTGAGAGCTACACATTTGTTTTCTGCTCTTCTTCTTCTTCTTTTGGCTTTTTCCGGTTAGGGGTCACCACAGTGGATCACCTGTCCGCTCATGATTGGCAGTGGAGTTTTACAGTGTCGAGTTGCCAGCCTGACACACAACCTTCCACAGAAGGCACATGCACACACTCACACCTAGGGCCAATTTAGATTGTCCGATCCACCTACAGCATGTCTTTGGGAGGAAACTGGAGCACCTGGAGGAAACCCACGCGACCACAGGGAGGACATGCAGACTCCGCACACAAGGCACCTCAGCCGAGGATCGAACCAGAGAACATTTTGCTGTGAGGCGGCAACGCTAACTGCAGCACCACCGTGGTCACCCTACATTTGTTTTCTGCTCACTGTTTTAAAAATATTGTGTGTTGCCAATTTCCAAAGCCCTTTCTGACACAAATTCCACCCTAACTTCAAATGACAATATGTTTCTACTGTTTCAAGATACTCATATGATATTTACTGGATAAGTCTCCTAGATAATTTCATAGTTATTCTGCTTTGCACAGACATGGATATTGTTGTAACAAATGAAAATGAGCAAAACTATTACTTTATATTAGAAAAGAATATTATTTTTGTATTTTTATTTTATAAGAACTTGACAATAATATGCTTCAGATACATACTGAGTGTGCCAGCATGTTGTTGTTTGTCTTTCGGCTTTTCCCGGTTAGGGGTCGCCACAGCGGAACTCCGGTCCACTAATGATTGACAGTAGATGTACCAGCATAAAAATACAAAACATATATTTGTGTTAAACACATAGCAAAAGCAAAGCATCCAGATGGCTATGTAGTACTACTGGTGATACTTCATATATATATATATATATATATATATATATATATATATATATATATATAAAAATACATATAAAGCATTTTCACTTCTGATGCACTGACAACTCAACAAAGAAGTACTGGGGGCATTATTCTACTCAGAGTGGGGAGAGGATATTCACCATGGCACCTATAATGAAAAATAAGTATAATGCATACTGTCAAACTATGGCAGTAAAGGCACATGAACTTAAGTTGCTAAGGCCTGTCTTTCAAAGGGTATATCTCCATCATCCCTTAGATCTTTTAGAGGGTATATCTCCAGCACCCCTTGAGATTTCACTACAAAACTTCAAGTAATAACACCAGTGTACAAAATTCACCTGACTAAGCAGCACACCTCTGAACTTTACCTCATAGCTTTAATCACTTGAAAGCATGGTATTATAGTCATGGCATGTTACAAAGGAAATATATATATATGTCACTTTTCTGGGCTGCACAGAGGAGATATACTCAGATGTATTGACAACTCAGCAAAAAAGTATGCAGGGCCATTATTGTATTGAGCAAGATTCACCACAATACTCAAAATGAAAACAGAGTATAATGTAAAATCTCAGACTGTGGCAGTAAAAGCATACAGACTAAAGTTACGGAGGCCTGTAGCCTTAGTTGCTTGTAAGCATGCATTATATCCTAAACATATTACAACTGGCATTTTGTCTGGTGAAATACATATGCTTTTATATATTTTTTTAAACTAAGGTTTTTACCACACATGATTGATCATAGGACATAGGAGGTTACTAGGCTAATGACCCTAATGACCCCAGGGTCCTTACAAGCCTAGCCAAGCTGTATCCTTATTTCCATGATCAGCACCTGTCACCCCTGCCCAAGAGGGACATAGGTGGAACCCCTGGGGTGAAGTTATGGTACCCATCCAATCATCCAGATTGCGTTTTAAGAGGGCCAATGAGCTGCTCTGCTTGACATGAAACGGATGTCTGTTCCAAAGGTGTGGCAACCTCTGGGAGACAAATCTGTCCCTCCAGCAGGTTCTATTAATGTCACATAGCAGGTTAAGGCCATTAGAGCGAGTAACCCATGTGCCATTTGACTTACAGATATGCAGCATTTCCAATAAAGCAGGTTCAAAGATTGCCTTATATTTAAGCCAGAGATTGCCACTGGGTAGTCTGTATGAAACAGAATAAAGTGACAGTGATTTCAGATGATCCTCATAGGACAGATGCTGAAGACCTTGAATTTTCCTTGTGAGGAACCTTTGTGGTCTCTCCAACTGCTATAGGTGCTTGGAAAGGTAAATACCAAACGGGGCATTGTACTCAGTTATTGGCCTGATAAAGGGAAGAGTACAGGGAGGTTATAACTTCTTTTTTTCTGGAGGCAATGCCCTTATTTATGAGATGAGCAGTATAGAATGCCCTTCTTACCACTGTGGAGACATAGTGATCAAAGGTAAGGTTGCTGTCATCCTGTGTGTCCAGGTCTCTCACCACTATGTGCATACTCAGGGTGTTGTTGTTGATGTGGTAGTTAGCAGGAACGTCACTGTTACCAAAAGGGATGACAATACATTTTTTATTTTGCATTGAGTTTAAGGCCATGACTTTGGCACCAGTCATTTGTTTGTGTAAGACCCTCTTGTAGGATGTTGACATCATTTGGAGACTCAATGACCACTCCCAGTCTGCAGTCATCAGCAGACATTGTCAGCAACAGACCTTTAGTTTTAGCTTGCTCTTCGGAGAAATAGATTCCAAACAATAGAGATCCCAGGACTAATCCCTGTGGAACACCACTGGCTACAGGTCTGGTGTTGGAGGTGGAGTCCCCTATTTTGACTATATGGGTTCTCTCAGTGAGCCAGTTAGCAACCCATCTAATGATATACGGGTTGATACCTAGCTGGGTGAGTTTGTCAATTATGCCTGAGTGGGGTATTATGTCAAAAGCTTGGCTAAGTCTAGGTAGGCTGTATGCACAGATTTCCTCTCATAAGAGCCTTGGTGACTGTCTCAGTCCACCAGGTTTAACAGGCATGATTTCTCTTTGACAAACCCAAATTGATTAGGGTCAAGTGGTTGTAGGTCACCAATGTCTTTGCTGATAAGGTCCATGATGATTCACTCCATGGCCTTGCAGATAAGGCTAGTCTGGCTAATAGGTCTATAGTTCCTGAAGTCAGTAGAAGCACTACCTTTATACAAGAAGATAATGGTGGCCTTTTTCCATTCAGCTGGGATGAAGCCAGTGTGTAGACTATGATTGAAAAGAGCACCCAATGGAGTTGCTAATTCTTGTTTGAGCCCATGTAGGACGCAGTCTGGGATGTTATCAGGTCCCATGGATGCTGTGTTTTTGACCATAGAGAGGGTGTTCACAGCCTGCTCTTTAGAGGTACCGGGTAGAGGCAGGTGGTAGGGATGTCTTGATTAACTTCTACTGCAATGTGGGCCTGAATAGGACCCTCTCCAGCCACCAGGTATGTCCCTTCAGACATTGACAGACACCTGGAATTTCCATTTTCCTGGTATAATTAAAATGTCTTTGGACTGGGCTTCTACTCACAAAGAAAAAGGAGCAGCTGCACTTTGAATTTTAATAATAAATGAACGTGATTTGTCATGTCTCAGCATAGACAACGAATGAAAATATTACTTTTATGCAGAAATACATGCTGCTTTTAGTTCTGAAATAAAACCAACATACATGGTTGTTGCAGTGTTTGCTTATTTTTCAGTTATGAGACCTGGCTTCGGAACAAGCGGAGGAGCTGCTAACTTCTACTACCCATGAAAGGACTTATAATAGTATTGTGGTCCTATCCCTACCACCAGTGTGATGGTGTCAGTGTAGGTTAGAGAGAAAGGAGACATGGCCAAGGAGGTGTACCCACCTTGGGCCCTGAACCTCTAGGTCAGACCTCTCTACCTAATCCAGAAATCATCTAAATGTACTCTGGCCTTCAACTGAGCTGTCAGAGACCTACCCATCTTTAGCACACTCCCTTCACGTCCTCCCTTCTCTGGATAAGCAAAGCCAATGTTCACACACTTTGATTTCAAGTGCCTGAGCTGATAATGAGACTCTGGTTATGTGGGTTATAGTCAAGGCTTTGCCATTATGTGGGTCATAGTCAAGGCTTTGCCATTCTGTGGGTCATAGTCAAGGCTTTGCCATTCTGTGGGTCATAGTCAAGGCTTCACCATTCTATAGGTAATAGCCAAGGCTTTTCCATTCTGTGGGTAATAGTCAAGGCTTTGCCATTCTGTGGGTCATAGTCAAGGCTTTGCCATTCTGTGGGTCATAGTCAAGGCTTTGCCATTCTGTGGGTAATAGTCAAGGCTTTGCCATTCTATGGGTAATAGCCAAGGCTTTGCCATTCTGTGGGTCATAGTCAAGGCTTTGCCATTCTGTGGGTCATAGTCAAGGCTTTGCCATTCTATGTCATTGGCATGTTAAATTATTTTCTTTATGATGTATTGGTAATTTAATGAAGAGTATTTTGGGTCATTATTATACCCAGTATACTGAGCAGGTCATTACATCACCCAAAATGAAGACTGAATATAATGCAGAATATCAGACCATAGCAATAAACCCACATGAACTAAGCCAATTGAGGTCAGCCCCCCAAAGCCTATATCTCTGTCACTCTTTGTACTCCACTACAAAACACACACAAGACTGCAGTTATAATTTTAGAGTTTGTAATGCAGCACACCAAAAAACTGGATTCCACAGTCTTTGAAAGCATGGCTTTTTAGCCATGGCATACCACAACTGAAAAAAATAGTTTTTTCTACTGAAATATAGAAAAATGTTTACTTCTGACATAATGAACACTTAGTACATCTGTTATGGATTACTTTTACCATGGCTTTTTTTTTATGCAGTAGTCAAATATCTCTTAGATGTAAACCAAACATAATGCCGGAAAGTAACAACAAAAGCCTTCCGGAATGCCGGATTTACTGCCTATATGTAAGGGGCATGTGTCAGTTCCCACCAAGGCACAGCAATGATCACTGTATTGTATGTGTCAGTTCCCACCAAGGCACAGAAATGATCACTGTATTGTATGTGTCAGTTCCCACCAAGGCACAGCAATGATCACTGTATTGTATGTGTCAGGTCCCACCAAGGCACAGCAATGATCACTTTATTGTATGTGTCAGTTCCCACCAAGGCACAGCAATAATCACTGTATTATATGTGTCAGTTCCCACCAAGGCACAGCAATGATCACTGTATTGTATGTGTCAGTTCCCACCAAGGCACAGCAATAATCACTGTATTGTATGTGTCAGTTCCCACCAAGGCACAGCAATGATCACTGTATTGTGATCCCCCCCCCAACCGCACTTTACTTTCATCATTGACTATCCCCATCTAACAACTGCTGGGAATCACCACAAGTGGTAAGAAGAACCGCAGTAATGTATTTCAAGCTGCTGTTACAGTATCCCACCACTGTCAGTCATAATAAGAGTACAATTCTGTTCTGCTGTGGGCATTGGCTGTTGTTACTACTGCTAACAATTCTCTCTTGTTTACTGATTGCCAGAAAGTAGGCACAGAGGATTAAGGCTATTATCTGTTAATAATAGGGTGGGAGGGTGAACTAATGGTTAAGGTGTTTGCCTTACAAACACAAGGTGCAGGGTTTGAATCTCACAAGGGATAATTGGCTAGGCTTAAAATGGCTCGGAAGGGCAGTTAGCTTAGTACTAATCTATGAACCTATGAACCTATAAGCTTCCACCTGAATTTTATAGTTTGAATCCTTTAGACTTCCTTTGCCTTCTGTGTGACCTTGAGCAAGTCATTTAACCAGACAGTGCTTTGGTACTGTTGGAAATTTAGTTAGGCTCATTAATGATCTCCCATACTGCTTGTCTAATAACTACCTATGAGCCTCCAGACCTACAAAATAAAATAAAAGACATAAATGTAAGAGAAAAATGCTGCTAAAGATCCTTGTGTCTGCACTTTCTGATAGTCACTAGTCATATAACTAGAGATTGCTAGTTAACTACTGTGATTGGTTAGTAGGGGGAATTGATTGCAAGTGCTTAGACTGTATAGTAATAGGACATGGGTTGGCTACCCATGTCCTATTAATGTATTCATGAGGTAGACGTAACAACACTCAACTTTCCTCACTTGTCTAGAGGAAAACAGTTTTTAGTACTTAATAAATAAGCAGCTATCCAGGCATGTCTAAGCGTCAGCTCCCAGTGTTTTCTCCTGTCTTCCTGATGAATCTGGGCATCTTGGGGCAATGCAGCAATTGCCTCATGTACACAGACAACCCTCTCCTCCTACCACCCAACACTACAACCTGTGAGAAGTGCACTTATATAGCCAAACTGGAAGCAAAGCTCTCTTCACCCAAGACTGGACTAGACAGTCAAGAGGAGAAGGTAAACACTTGCACTACACCACACTCATCACATAGTCCCTCAAAACCTACACCACCAAAACACATACATAGAAACACAAAACGCACACCTACATTTGCGGAGGCTCTCAATAAAAATCTGCTCAAGCAACAGAGACCTCCAAAGCAGAAACACAAGCAACCTCCACCCCCCCCCCCAACACAACCCAAATGACACAAAGCTCACAAACTCAGTTTGCCACTCAACCACAGCCCATAAGGCATAACAACGTACCCAACACTCTAGTCATAGGTGACTCTATAGTCAGGCACACTGATGTTCCACACACCAGGCTAAACAAGGAGAAGGTTACTGTCAGCTGCCTGTCAGGTGCCAGGATCCGCCACATAACACAGGCACTCAGGTCACTCCACAACAAGAACAAATATGACTCTGTCTTTGTCTATGTTGGTGGGAACAACCTGAGACGTACCTCCCTGGACTACATGAAAAGAGACATGGAGGAGCTCTCTGATCTTGTAACCCAGGCAGGTATGACCCTAGGCCTGAGTAGCATCCTGCCATCACCCAGAATAATACCACAGTACAAGGACAAAATGATTGACTTCAACAATTGGCTAAGCTTCTGGTGTCATTCTAAGGGGATCCAGTATCTGTTTGCCTGGGATGACATGATCGACAGACCACAATGCTTTGCCAGAGATAGCCTGCACCTGTCACCCTTGGGATTCCGGATACTGGCTAAGGCTCTTGCCACCCCTATAGTGCCTTTTTTAGGCAAGGTTCAAATGACAAATTCATCACCATAACAGGAACAGGCAAGAAAAAACTGAGGGTAATGCTACTCAATGCTAGAAGTCTAAATCTCAAAATACACTTCCTCAAGACACTCCTTAAAATGGAGAACATCGACATCTGTGCAGTGACAGAGACCTGGTTCAAGGCTCCAGAGAGCACCCCTGCATTACCAGGCTATAATTCATACCACACCTTTCGGCCACCTAACCTGGACTGAAACACTAAAGGCAGAGGCGTGTCCATATTCGTTAAGGATATCCACACCTCCAGGTTAGTTGCTCAGCATAATGCATCCGAGATTATCCAGATGCAACTAACTCTGGGAAGACCCCAATCCAAATTGGAACTTGCTACAGATCCCCCACCATGCCCCAGGATTCCCACTCCTCATTTCTTGATACACTGGAAAATATTAGGGTACAAACCAACACCCTAATAATGAGTGATTTCAACTACCCCACCATTAACTGGGAAAACTACTCATGTAACAACTCTTTTGCTCAATGTTTTCTGGAATTCATAAATTCTAATGCCTTGGATCAACTTATCCACACTCCCACCAGGGGTAGCAATATCCTAGACCTGGTCATTACCAACATGGGCGACTGGTGTTCCACACCAGAGGTCAATTCCTCATTGGTCAGATCTGACCACAAGCTAATCACCCTAGACATCCACATCCCACCCCCACCCCCCATTACAGAAAGCACTGTAAAAAATTTCTCCAAAGCCAACTTCACGCTTCCAAAGACAGAAGTGGCAAACTTCATGACACCCATGCAGATGGACAATAGAGGTACAACTGCTGAATCCTACACAAATGCACTTTATAAGCACTTACACGAGTGCATGGATCATGCTATCCCTAACAGAACCAAGATGCTATCCTCCAAAAAAAGGAAGCCAATCTGGTGGTCCCCTGCCATAAACAAACTCTACAACAGAAGAAAGAAACTGTTGCAAAAAAGAGTAAAATCCCATGATTGGAGGAACTCCCTGGTCAGCCTCAGTAAAAAGCTGAGATCCCTCATAAAATCCTCCAAAACTAGTTATGAAAACAAAATCACCACTGATTCTAAAGACAACCACAAAGCATTCTATAGCTATGTCAAGAATCTCAATGGCAACACTCAGATCTGCTCTGAGTTACAGCACAATGGCACTAAATATACAGAACCAGCTGATATTGCCAACATCCTGGCAGATAGGTTCATTGCTAAATTTACCCCCCTCTCACCTCCTAAAGGGCCCATCTCTATACAGGAAGAATGCAAAGTTCCTGTAATCACAGCTTCACAGATAAAAACCACACTCTCCAAAGCCAAGAACACAGCATCCATGGGACCTGACAACATCCCAGGCTGCATTCTACATGAACTACAGAATGAACTGGCACCCCGCTTAAGCACCATGTTCAGTCATAGCCTCACCTCAGGCTTTGTGCCCACTGAATGGCACACAGAGACAGTTATCCCACTCCACAAAGGGGGAGCCACCACGGTCCCCGGGAACTACTGCCCCATTAACCTAACGAGCCTGGTCTGCAAGGCCATGGAATGTGTCCTCATGGAACTTATAAACAAAGACACTGGTAATCTCCAAACTCTGGACCCACCCAGTTCGGGTTTGTAAAAGACAGATCATGTCTCTAAACCTAATATAGCTCTTTGAAGCAGTCACCAAAGCCATAAACAAGGGTAAGGTGGTTCACACAGCCTATCTAGATCTCGCTAAGGCTTTTGACACCATCCCCCACTCTGGAATTATAGATAAACTCACTAAACTAGGTACAACTCCCTATGTCACAAGATGGGTTGCCAACTGGCTCACTGACAGAACCCACACTGTGAAAGTAGCAGACTCCAAATTCAACTTCAGACCAGTGACAAGTGGAGTACCGCAGGGTTCATTCCTGGGTCCTCCCCTGTTTGGTATCTACTTTTCTGAAGTACAGGCTAATACAGAAGGTCTATGGCTAATGAAGTTCGCAGATGACTGCAAACTAGGAGCCATAATCAAATCACCTAACGATGTGGACATCCTACAAAAGGGCCTCACTGAGACAGATGCCTGGTGTCAAAGCCATGGCCTCAAGCTCATTGCCAAAAAGTGCATTGTCATCCCCTTTGGTAAAAACTCTGTACCCATGAGCTGCCACATAGGTGGTAGTCTACTTAACACTGAAAGTGTGATAAGAGACCTTGGGACACAGGTGGACAGTAGTCTCTCCTTTGATAATCACATTGCCACAGTAGTCAGGAAATCCTTCTACGTGGCACACCTCATCACAAAATGTTTCTCATGCAGGAAAAAAGAGGTCATTGTTCCCCTCTACTCGTCACTCATTAGACCCATTGTAGAGTACAGCACCCCTTTTGGTATGTACCTCACAAGACATCTACAACAACTGGAAAGGCCGCAGAAATACCTCACAAAGAGGATTACTGGCCTTAAGCAGATGCCCTACTCAGACCGTCTCAAAAAACTCCAGCTTTACTCTGATGCATATCGCCTACTCAGAGACGATCTCTGCCTAACATACAAAGCTATGTCAAACCCAGAGCTGTTGGACATGTTCCACTTAAAGAAATCCTAATCCCTCCGAGCTACACGCTCTAGGGACCTAAACCTTGTCACCACAATAAACAGAGCATGCTGAGGGATAGATTCCTGTCCCAGAGACTTCCCATACTCTGGAACAAACTACCTATCTATATCAAACAAAACTCCTCATTAGCACTCTTCAAGAAAAATCTTGATGATTGGATGAGAAATAGGAAATTCACCCCAGGGATCACCTCTGTGGCTCTGCTCGACAGGGGCACAGGAAAATAATTTTCTTGGGTGGTGAAAGCCAGGGTACTTTTTGGCTAGGCTTGCATAGGCCCTAGGGCCAATAGCCTAGTACCTACCTACGAACCTATGAACCTATGAAGTCACACTAATGAAAAGCATGAGTTCTCACTTTGCATGAAAGTTCGTACTGATTTTAATATGAAACTGCAGGGTAACTCTTTGAGTAGTATAGTTATGATAGTAGTCAAATAAATGTATCGCAAATGTGCTGTAATAGTCAAGTAATTACCTCACAGATGTGCTGCAATAGTCAAATAATTACCTCACAGATGTACTGTGATAGTCAAATAATTACCTCACAGATGTGTTGTGAAAGAGAAGTGTTTTTTTTTAACTGGCTCCATGCTGAATTTAGAATAAGAAAAA
>NC_056726.1:1525543549-1525611049 GCF_019279795.1 Protopterus annectens
TTTGGCCGGGATAGTGGGGAACTTCCCCTACTCATTTAAACATGTTCATAGGTTGGTACTAGGCTACTGGCCCTAGGGCCTATACATGCCTAGCCATAGCAATTCCCTGGATATTTCTTCCCTCAATATTTACTTCCGTGGACCCCTGTCTATCTGTGCCATGGAATCTTTTACATTTACCTGAACTACCACCAACTCAAGCAGATGAGGCCTCGGTTTAACATCTTATCTGTAGTGTCAGCAATTCATCTACCTGGTGTAGGAATAGAACCCACAACCTTCTGCACTAGAGGCGAGTGTGCTAACTGTTGCACAACTGACACTGCCTTCAACACAGTTTGCCACAGCAAATGTCTACTTCAGATTTCATTGGTTCACATGAGATTACTAGGCTAGTGGCTTAAGAGCTCTTACAAGTCCAGCCAATATAACCTGATTTTACCCAATGTATGGCCCCTAAGGGCAAGAGGATGGCATGGGTTTGTGCTTATGCCTTGAGTATCTTACAAACTGCCTCTCTCCATAAGGGACATAGGTACTACCCCACATGTGAATTTGTGATTCCTCATCCATTGAGCCAAATTGTATTTGAAGAGGGCCAGGGAAGGGCTCTGCTTAACGTGAACAGGAAGCCTGTTCCAAAAAAAGGGCAATATGTGAGACACATATCTGTCTTTCCAGCATGTTCTGTTTGAGTCACTGACTAAGTTTAGATCCCAAGACTGGGTGGTCCTTGTTCTGTTTGACTTGTGGATGTGTAGCAGCTCCATCAGGGCTAAATTTGTGAGTGCCTTTTAGGTCAGGCATAGGTCACCCCTTAGTAGTCAGTAGGAGACAGAGTGAAGGGTGGGGATTTGAGTCTAAGGGGTGGGGCTTTTAGACTGCATAGGACATGTTGTTCATGTGTCACTGTTGCAGTCATCACATTTTGGTTATCTGCTTGCAGTAGCCCTCAGTCGACCTGATTAACAAAGTCTTGGGTCCTGTGTCAGTTGCTGTCCCTTCTTCCATGATGTCAAGTTGTCAGGGGTATAAAACATGCAGCTGATGCCATTACATCAGTCTTTCTTGCCATGCAGTGCCCGAAGCAGAAGCAGTTTGCAAGTGCCGGTCAGCCGACTCCTGAAATTTTCGTTTTTGAGTTTCAGAACCGAAGTCTTCAACTAAAAGCTAAGTACCCCATTGGGGAAACTTTTTCTTGCTCTAAACTGATGTCAGTAAAAGTAAATAATTGCATTTCTTTGGAAAGCAGATACCTCATAAAAATTTTCATTCGTACTGTATTCCTTACCTAGGCCCTGACCATGACGTACCTCGCTGTCGGTTTTGTGCCTTATTTAAACGATGAACTACCCATCGTCGGTATATTTTCGCTTTTAAATATTTTGGTGCTCAGTTCAATTACCCAGATATGTCTTCGGTAAGCCATCCGACTACTGACATTCTGAAAAATCGCAAAGATAAAGACAGAGACAAGCTGCCTAGGTCCAAAGCTGCCGACGACTCTTTTCATAAGCCAGTCGCCAGTTTGCCAGTACTCAGTGAGGCGCTTTCGTGGCCCCTGATGTTCTTCGTGTTTCACTGTTGCAGTCATCACATTTGGGTTATCTGCTTTCAGTTGGCCTGATTAACAAAGTCTTGGGTCCTGCATTGGTTGCTGTCCCTTCTTTCATGACGTCAGGTTGTCAGGGGTATAAAGCATGCAGCCAATGCCATTACATCAGTCTTTCTTGCTGTGCGGTGCCCGAAACAGAAGCAGTTTGCAAGTGCCGGTTGGCCGACTCCTAGTTTCAGAACCGAAGTCTTCAACTAAAATCCAAGTACCCCATTGGGGAAACTTTTTCTTGCTCTAAACCGATGTCAGTAAAAGTAAATAATTGCATTTCTTGTGGAAAGCAGATACATCAGAAAGATTTTCATTCGTACTGTATTCCTTGCCTAGGCCCTGACCACACCGTACCTCACTGTCGGTTTTGTGCCTTATTTAAACCACAAACTATCCATCATCGGTATATTTTCACTTCTAAATATTTTGTGCTTGGTTCAATTATCCAGATATGTCTTCAGTAAGCCATCCGACTACTGACATTCTGAAAAAATTGCAAAGATAAAGAGAGAGATAGGCCGCCTAGGTCCAAAGCTGCCGACGGCACTTCTCCTAAGCCATTCACCAGTTTGCCAGTACTCAATGAGGCACTTTCGTAGCCCCTCATTTTCTTCGTGTTTCACTGTTGCAGTCATCACATTTGGGTTATCTGCTTGCAGTAGCCCTCAGTTGGCCTGATTAACAAAGTCTTGGGTTCTACATCAGTTGCTGTCCCTTCTTCCGTGACGTCAGGTTGTCAGGGGTATAAAACATGCAGCCGATGCCATTACACCAGTCTTTCTTACCGTGTGGTGCCTGAAGCAGAAGCAGTTCGCAAGTGCTGGTCGGCCGTCTCCTGAAATTTTCGTTTTCGAGTTTCAGAACCGAAGTCTTCAACTAAAAGCTAAGTACCCCGTTGGGGAAACTTTTTCTTGCTTTAAACCGATGTCACTAAAAGTAAATAATTGCATTACTTGTGGAAAGCAAATACCTCATAAAGATTTTCATTCATACTGTATTCCTTGCCTAGGCCCTGACCACAACGTACCTCACTGTCAGTTTTGTGCCTTATTTAAACCACGAACTATCCGTCGTCTGTATATTTTTGCCTCTAAATATTTTAGTGCTTAGTTCAATTATCCTGATATGTCTTCGGTAAGCCATCTGACTACTGACATCCTGAAAAAACACAAAGATAAAGACAGAGACAGGCTGCCTAGGTCCAAAGCTGCCAATGACATATCTACTAAGCCAGTTGCCAGTTTGCCGGTACTCAGTGAGGCACTTTCACAGGCCCATGATACCTGCTACTTCAGATTCGCAGGCCTCTACTGAGACCCATTCAGAGTCCGGTATGCCGCGAGATGCTTGAACTGTGGAACTTGCGGATGTCTCTCCCTTGGATGGGTCCAGAGCCGCTGCGCAGGCACCGGCTTCTGAAGGTGTATTCAGGCCTACTGACTTGTGTATTAAACCAATGCCATCTTCTTCTTCAAGACCCAAAACTCGAACCATGCCTAGAAAACAGACGCCCAGACGGCATGGTCAGGCCTCTATGCCTAAAAAACAAATGATAAGAATGGCTGAAGACCTTAATACTTTAATCAGGGGAAGCAAGCCTTCCCCCTCTAAGAGATCTAGGACTTAGTTTGCTTATGATACTTCTGACCAGAATTCTGAATTTTCTGTTTCCTCTGATGACCATGTTTTACCCTTATCTACCTATTTGGATTCTTATGCTGAGGACTCTATTCCCTCTGTTTCTCCCCCAGAGGATTTCTCTTTTGGTGAAACCTTGCATACTCTCAGGGAGTGTTTTCATTGGGAAAGTCAGGATTTCTCTGATTGTAAAAAGAGGCTTAGGGATTTCTTACTACTGCCCCAGCACAGGCCTTTAGCCATACCTCCTGTACTAGACATAGTTGATGATGCCTTTTTGGAATCTAGCTTGGCCCCTGAATCTTTACCTCCTGCTCCCAGAAAACCTGATAGATATTACAGGGTGCCTGACTCTCACAAGTTCCTTTTTAAAAATCCTACTGCGGATCCTGAGACTATTTCACAGGGACCCAAGGGCATTAAAGTTAATACTGGAAAAAATCCTACCCCCTCTAATAGAGACTCCAGGGCGCTGGATAGATGGGGTAAGAAGGTATACACTTCTGCAACTTTGGGGATTAGGGCTTTAAACTGCCAGTTTCATATGTTAAAGTATCAGCAGCATATTATTGGATTGCTTAAACAGAAAATAATGTTGATTCCTGGTTGTGCTAAAAATAAGGATTTACAGGATTTACTGTATTCAGCTGAACAAGTTGGAAAACATACTTTGCAATGTGGTTTTGATTCACTAGAGGCATCTTGCAGGGCTGCTGTAACTGGGTCTGTACTTAGAAGGCATGCTTGGCTTAAGGAGCAATCCTTGCCAGATCATGTTAAAGCGAAATTACTGGATGCTCCTTTAATCCCGGACCACCTGTTTGGCAACAAAGCAGAAGAAGTTCTTAAAAAGATGGAAGAAAAAGCTAAATCTATGCAAACTGTTAAAGTTTTTTTACAAGTACAACCCCCAAGGTTTAGTAGGCATTGGCCTTCCAAGAATTGGTCTTTTCCTGCCTCTTCTAGACCTCCTCAGTCCAAACCCGGATCCAGCAGAGCTCCCAGGCGTCAGCCCCAGGGTATGCACAGGATTAAGCAGTGGGGGACCTCCACTTCTAAATCAGGGAGTAATAAAACTCCCCCCTATGGTAAACTGTCTCAATGGCTTCTTTTTAAAACTTGCAAGCACTTCTCAACTGACTGCCCCTTTGGGGGGAAAGATTGCTCTTCATGCAAAGAACTGATAACTCATTACCCAGGACAAATGGGTTTTAAATATAGTGTCCCAAGGATACAGATTTCACTTCCACACATTACCAGCACCAAGTGGATGGCCAGATCTACCCCCAAACAGTGGACAGAGGCCCAAAAGCAAGTACTTTCTCTCTTAAGCATGGGGGCTATTCAGTTGGTACCAGAAGAGGAAAAGAGACAAGGTTTC
The DNA here is from genome assembly GCF_019279795.1 of Protopterus annectens. Classification (NCBI taxonomy): domain Eukaryota; kingdom Metazoa; phylum Chordata; order Ceratodontiformes; family Protopteridae; genus Protopterus; species Protopterus annectens. The sequence goes on from NC_056726.1 coordinate 1,525,548,175, forward strand.
TACTCGAGACTTTTCCTGGTACCCAGAAAAGAAAGTTCATTGCGTCCTATCCTAGACCTGTCTACTCTAAACACCTTTTTGGTGATTCCAAAATTCAAGATGCTGACTCATCACCATTTGCTCCCTATGCTAGGCAAAGACGCCTGGTTGGCAACACTAGATTTAAAGGAAGCATACTTGCACATCCCAATCAAGGAATCTTGCAGAAGATACCTACGCTTCAAAGCAAGTTACATGCACTATCAGTTCTCTGCACTGCCCTTTGGCTTATTTACTGCACCCAGGGGATTTACAAAGTGCCTAGCTCTAGTCATTGCATTTTGCAGGTAAAGAAATATTCAAATATACCCATACCTGGATGATTGTCTAATTCAGGCAGAAAGCCAGGACATCCTTTTGAATCATCTGGCCTTTGTACAAAGGGTGCTAACTTGTCTGGGGTACACCATAAATGAAAAGAAATCACACCTGGTACCTTGTCAACAAATTATATTCCTGGGTGCAAGCTTGAATACAACTTCCCAGATGGCTTTACTCACACCAGAGAAACAAATTAATTTAACAACCTACTTCAAACAAGTGGCCACAAAAACTCTGCTATCTGCAAGGCAAATACTACAAGCCTTGGGGTTCATGGCCTCCTGCATTCTTCTAATTCCATATGCAAGACTGTGTATGAGGAAACTACAATGGTATCTAAAAAGCCTATGGTGTCACCATTCTCAGGATCTAGAAGCAATGATTCCTATCATACCTTGCCTACGCCTAGAGTTTCTTTAGTGGGCAGAGGCCTGCCACCAAAACATGGGACTACCATTCACACTACCCCCTGCCACCCAAAACTAATAACAGATGCATCTATGCATGGGGGGTCACCTGGCAGGGAAGTACATTCAAGGCAAATGGAACCCAAGTCAAATGCACCTGCATATCAATCAAAAAGAAATGTTAACTTTACAGAATGCTCTGACAGCCTTCAAGGACCACATTCTTCCAGGACAATTAATGGTAAAGACGGACACCACCACCACTGTTATGTGATACATGAACAAGCAGGGGGGTACACATTCTTACACCCTCTGCAGACTAGCCATGGCATTGTGGAACACAGCCCTGAGCTACCAAGTGCATCTACAAGCTCAATTCCTGTCAGGAAAACTAAATACACTGGCAGACAAACTAAGCAGAAACCTTATGGACCCACACAAGTGGAAACTGGAACCAAGGAATGTTATGTAGTCCAATCTAGCCTACATTCTTACCCATGGGTTCGGAGCCGAATATCGGCTCTGACTTGGCCAACTTTTTTCTAGCTCGAAGTCTTCTATTGGCTGGGCTAAGAAGGTATCCCATGCTGCACTGCTCCATATCCCCAGATCTCATTTGCTGCTCATGTAGCTCGGACGTGGTCTCGCTTGGCTGAGGCTAAGTACCCTCTTTTTTCTCTTTTTGAGAGTTCTTGAATCACAAAAGCTATTTTAATAGCTATTGCTGCTTGTTGCTGTGACTGTTGAGTTTTTTCTTTGTAGTGTCTGTTACTATGTATCACACTAACTGTGTCAGTGGGCTAGGCCCATTTTAGTTAGAGGACCTAGTCCGTCCTCTTCTTGTTTTGTGTGTTCTTCTGCTAAAAAAAACATTTAACTTAGAGGTTTTAGTGTTTGCATGTAATAGAGTTTTTGTTTTTCTGTTTGTGTGAGCCTGTTGTTTAGCATATTGTTTTCCCGCGCTTTGTGAAGTGTAGTGCCTTGGCTAGTTTAACTGCATTTCAGCTGTTTTTGCTTGTTGGCGGGTTTTTTCTCAGTGGTAGTATAAGTATGTCTAAGGATCAGAAGGAGCATAAACCTTCGGGTTTTAAAAAGTGCTCCAAGTGCAGATATAAGATGTCCATCACTGATGGACATGCCGTGTGTGTCTATTGCCTGGGAGCAATCCATTTGCAGGAGTCCTGTAGCTTCTGCCATGCGTTCAGCCCTAGGGTGCTACAGGGACAAAAGAATAAGCTAATCTTGAAGGAACTCTTAAAACCCTCGTTCGAGGAAGCTATGGACTCGGCTTCCAGTTCCAAGTCAAAAGCTAAGTCTTCTAAAGACAAAAAGAGATCTCTGGCTCCGTCTGTCTCTTTGGAGCCGCCGGAGAACATCACAAAACTTGATTTGACCTCCTTGGCTCCACTGTCCTCGGGGGCGCAGGAAGTGTCGATAGTAATGGAACCAGCGTCGGCTCCAATTATCTTGGAACCTCTTTGGAGTCGGTCACCAAGCACTAGACATAGGTCACCTGAGAGGAAATCTCGATCTCCCTCCCTGTCCTCCAAATCCTCTAGGACTCTTTCAGATATGGATGTCGATAGGGTGGTGCAGAGGCTCCTGCAGTCGCCGGTTTTGGCTAAATTATTCTCGGCTCCGACCCAGTTGGCTCCAGAGCCCATCCCGATGCTTACTTCGATTGCTCCTCCTCCGAGCGCATCTCTGTCTTTGGAGCCGGAATGCTCCGCTCCATATGATGTTTCTGCATCAGCCCCAATGGCCTCTCTGGCCTTATCGGTGCCCACGTCGGCTCCGACCCTGTCAGCCCTGTCCACAGGGTTCGGGACTTGGGTTTCTTCAGTCGGACCAGAGGGCGACACCTTGGGACACCTTTCGGTTCCAAGTCTCCCACTTGGTGCCTCAGCTCGGGGGACCCTGACTTCTGTTATGGTCTCGGAGGCTGGCTGGTCCTTCGCCTTGGGGGGGGGGGGACAGCCTTTGAAGCCATGCGGAGCGCTCTGGCCAGATCTTCAGCCACATCATGCAGATCGGTCATTCCATCCCCTTCCACTCCGGCGAGAGCCTCTGATCTCCCCCTATCTGTAGACAGTGGAGCCCCCAGGCCTAGGGATACCCCCACGAGTGGTCCCCAACTTTTGGAAGGCCCTCAGAGTCTGTGTCTGAGGAGCCCCCTAGAAAGAAGACATGCAAGAGGAAGCACATTGACTCCCAGGATGAGTCTCTCACCTCGGATACTGACCTCGAGAAGTCGGAGGGGTCCCTCAAGTCATCCTCTGATGATGTTTCTTTCTCTGACATCCTGGAGATATTGAGACAAAGAGGTGACTGGTCGTCCAAAGCCCGCTCCGAGGAGTCGGTCTTCCTTAAGGCCTTTGGTGCTCAACCCTCCGCCTCCTGGGTGTCTCCACCCTTCGACGAGCTCCTGGATTTAATTTGTTGAAGGGTGTGGGAGAACCCTGATTCTGTGGAACCCGTACCCAGGAGACCCAATAAATTTCTTTCTGCTCCCCCAGGTAAAGAGTTTCTAACCAAAGGAGTCCCTGTGGATGCCATGGTGGTGGTGGCGGCGGCCACTCAGAAGGAAGTAGCCGAGACTTCTTCCTCCATCCATCCTCCTAACAAGGAGTCTAGGACCATGGACCGGTATGGAAAGTGTACCCTCTCATCAGCAATGTTTGCCTTACAGTCACTGAACTACCTGTCTCATTTCACTCGGCTCCAGAGAGATCTCCTCAAGGAGTTAGGAGATACTCTAGCGGGTAACATTCTGGATGCGGTGGCCCAGACGGTTAACGCCCAGGTGTCTACCCTCAACTCCATTGTTAACTCGTCCATGTGGCTCATTTCCTATGCAGCTGAGGAAGCGAGTAGGGCAGCAAGCTCAGGAGTCGCCCTTAGGAGGCAAGCCTGGATGCGCCTTTGTCATTTTGCGGAGGCCTTCAAGTCTTCTTTCACTGATGCCCCCTTTGATGATTCCTCTTTGTTCGGAACCAGGGTGAAAGACACCCTCACCAGGTGCGAGTAAGAGGGAAAGACCTTACCCCAAGGCCCAGAGAGGTGGGAAGATGTGGTTCAAGAAATCACAGAAGTTTTTTCCTGGTGCACAAGGTGAGCCCCCCTCCAGAGGCAGACGAGGGGGAGGTTATTCAGGGAGACACCACCCTAATGGCAGAGGAGGCCCCCACAATTCGGGAGACCGTGATTCCTTTCGCAGCTCTCCCTACCATCGTCCCTGATGGGGTGCCCGACTGTGCATTTCCGGAGCCAGTTGGGGGCCAAATATTGTTATACCCAGAAGCCTGGGAAAGCATCACCCAGGACCAATGGGTATTATGAATAATTTCCGGAGGTTATGTCATCCCATTTTTGTCAGACTCCCCTCCAATCAGGAGAATCCCGGACATTCCACCCAGTCAAAGGGATCACGCAGTTTCAGAGGTTTGAAAGCTGCTAAAAAAAGGAGTAATCCAGTATGTCCCCTCAGATCAGGTCGGACTAGGGACTTACTCAAGATTCTTTTTGGTGCCGAAAAGAACGGGAGACCTGAGACCCATTCTAGATCTCAGCCAACTGAACAACTATGTACAAAAGTCCAAGTTCCAAATGGTCACTCTTCAGTCGATTTTCCCATTGTTGGGAAAAGAAGTATGGATGTGCTCCATCAACCTCAAGGATGCTTACTACCATATCAAAATGGACAGGGCATGCAGGAGTCACCTACGCTTCTGGCTGGGAGCCAGTCATTTTCAGTTTCGTGCCCTGCCCTTTGGTCTCACCACATCCCCCAGGGTGTTCACCAAGTGTTTGGCGGTGGTGACAGCTCACTTGAGACGTCAAGGATTCCAGGTGTTTCCGTATCTGGCCGACTGGCTCCTCACCGCCCCCACCAGGCATCTACTAATCCAAACCAGGGATGCTACCATCGCTCTCTGTCACCAGTTAGGCATAACACTGAACTGGGAAAAATCTGCCTTGTCACCCTCTCAGCGGGTCGTCTTTATAGGTGCAGAAATAGACACCGTTCATATGCGAGCCTTTATTCCGCAAGAAAGAATTACAACCTTATAAAATCAGGTGCAGGTTCTGTTACCCCTCAGGAAGGTACAAGCAAGATGGGTTCTTCAACTTCTGGGCACTATGGCAGCAACAATTCTGTTAGTCCCTCTAGTGAGATTGCACATGAGGCTCCTTCAGTGGCTACTCTTTGCCCAATGGTCTCTCCAAAAACTCCCTCTTTCCCATCAGATTTTACTCACAGACAGATGCAAACAGGATCTCAGATGGTGGCTTTGCACCAACAATCTGGACAAGGGGGAACCCTTTGTTCCTTCACCCCCAGTCACCACGGTGACCATGGACACCTTGCAGATGGGGTGGGGGGGCATTATCTTGGCAGGACAGTCCAAGGCACATGGAAAGATCATGAGATACACCTGCACATCAATGTCCTAGAGATGAGAGCGGTGTTACTGGCGTTGCAGGCACTTCAGAGCTTTCTGCCTCTCGGGACTATTGCAGTTCACTCGGAAAACATGTCCGTTGTGTGGTATCTGAACAAGCAGGGAGGAACCAGATCTTACACCTTGTGCAGAGAGGCCATGCGAGTGTGGCAGTGGGCAGTATCGTCCCAACGGTTCTTGGTGGCAATGCACATTCCAAGGAAGTCCAACGTGATAGCAGACAGGCTAAGCAGAGCTGTTCTGATGCCTTACGAATGGTCCCTGAATCGTCTGGTTGCAGAACGAATCTTCAACAGGTGGGGTCAGCCTTGCTGTGACCTTTTTGCCAGCCCCCTCAATGCCAAGTGCAGCAGCTACTTCATGCTGATCCCCCCACAGGGGGAGTCACCCAGGGATGCTCTAGTTCACAATTGGCCCTCCGGTCTGCTCTATGCTTTCCCTCCGTTTTCCTTGATATCAAAGGTGATTCAGAAAGCACAATCCTTGGGAAGCAGAATCATTCTGATTGCCCCACACTGGCCTCATCAATTCTGGTTCCCATTTCTCCGTCCATACATGGTGGACACACCTTGGGTTATGGACCCAGTACCAGATCTACTGACACACATGTCGGGACAATTCCATCCCTCTCTGTGGACCCTCAGGTTGACAGCCTGGCTACTCCACTTCCGTCGATAGTTAGGCTGCATAATTTCTCACCTGAGGTGGTTCACATCTTATCTTCCTCTCATAAGCTTTCCACTAGGAAGATTTATTCCAGCAAATGGAAGAGATTTTCTATTTGGGCTCAGGCCCAGGGAATTGACCCTTACACAGCTCCAATTGCTTCCGTTTTGGATTTCTTGTCTATGCTTTTCCAGCAGGGCTCAGCAGCCACTACCATTAAAGTTCAACTAGCAGCGATTTCTAATTTTCATGTTGCTAATGAACCTAGTCTGATGGCCCACAGACTTTGTAAGGCTTTCCTGAAGGGCACTCTGTAGCTCCATCCTCCTGTCTCAGAACCTATTATGCCCTGGGATCTAAATTTTTTTCTGCAAGCCATTACCTCACCTTCATTTGAGCCTGCTGCTACCTGTGACTTGAAATTCTTGACCTGGAAAACGGCCTTCTTAATAGCTATTACCTCAGCCAGACGCGTTTCAGAAATTCAGGCTCTTTCTATCAAACCTCCATACTTGATCTTTCGTAAAGACAGGGTTTCCCTTAGATCAAATCCCTAATTTCTTCCTAAAGTGGCGTCCGTATCTAATCTAAATCAGTCTATTGAGTTACCCGTGTTTTTTCCCCACTTCTCTAACAAGGCAGAATTTAAATTTCATCAACTAGATGTACACAGACAGTTACATTTCTATCTGCACAGGACCAAAGACATCTGAAAATCTGATCAGTTGTTTGTTTCCTTTTTGGAAAGCAGACTGGGGTCTCCTGTCTCCAAGATCACACTATCCAGATGGATATCAAATTGTATCTCTTTCATTTATTCTTTAGGGGGGAAAGACCTACCGTTTCCAGTCAGGGTTCACTCTACTAGGGCTGTATCTGCATCCACAGCCTACCATTCCAGATTGTCGATGGATGCTATTTGTGCTGCAGCTACCTGGGCATCTCCTCACACCTTTGTTACTCATTACAAACTGGACGTGGTATCTAGGGGCAGGTCTTCCTTTGGTTCCACAGTACTCAGGAGTATCTTCCTTTAAGCCTCCCAGGATGTAGGTGCTGGGGACACTGTCACACGGGTAAGAATGTAGGCAATATTGGACTACATAACATCAAGAAGTTATGTACTCACCATAACGTTCGATGTATGTAGTCCATCTCGTCTCACATTCTTACTTACCCTTCCACCTTTCCCCCGTCCTGGAGGATCTGGAGGTTAGGTTTGGTTTTAGAGCTCCCTTCACTTTAGTTTATCCCTCCGGTAGAATGTGGTTATGCATGGAGCATGAATGCGGTGTTCGCAGAAAACTAGATCTGGGGATATGGAGCAGTGCAGCATGGGATACCTTCTTAGCCCAGCCAACAGAAGACTTCGAGCTAGAAATAAGTTGACCAAGTCGGAGCCGATATTTGGCTCCGAACCCACGGGTAAGAATGTGAGGGGAGATGGACTACATACATTGAACGTTATGGTGAGTACATAACTTCTTGTTTTCAACATGTTGACAAGCAAATGGGGGAGTCCAGATATAGACCTGTTTGCCTCCCCCCAGAACTATCAATTGGACAAATTTTGCACAAGGACTCCCCACAAACAAGCTTGGAAAGTGGATGCTCTGTCCTTCAGCTAGAAAAACCTGTCAGTTTATGCCTTTCCTCCTCTGCCTGTGCTCTCCAAAGTACTGCTAAAGATCAAACAAGACAAACCAAGGATGATTTTGATTGCACCAGAATGGCCACGCCAACACTGGTACCCCCTCTTGTGCAGTGTGACACTGTTGGCCCCATGGCACCTGCCTCAGACTCCTACCCTATTGTTTCAGCAGGAGAACCAGATTCTGCACCCTCAGCTTCAAACATTGAACCTAGCAGCCTAGCTAATTGCCTAATCTCTCCCTTACCATCACTCAGTAAACCAGTGATGGATATCATTTTAGAGGCAAGGAGGCCTATTACTAGAAAATCTTATGCTGAAAAATGGAAAAGATTCTGTGCCAGGAACCAGTCTCAAGGGATGACCACAGCACTGCCCAGTTTACCTCAGATTTTACAATACTTAACTGAGATGCTTCACAAGGGACTTTCTTTTTCCTCTATCAAAATTCATGCCTCAGCCATTTCAGCTCATTATAACACAGAACCTCCCTTCTTCTCTCATCCACTGCTCAGGCAGTTCCTCAGAGGGGCCAAAATATGAGACCACCCAGGACAGCCCCAACTCCAGCCTGGGACCTTAATTTTGTGTTGGAGAAACTCAATCTTCCTCCTTTTGAGCCAGCTGCTAGTGCAGATTTAAAATTCCTTTCTTAGAAAACAGCCTTTCTTTTAGCAATCACTTCAGCCCTTGTGGTAGTGGAGCCTTTCATCATCTTTCATGCGGACAGGGTGTCCCTCAGAACCAATCCCTCCTTTATGCCTAAGGTGGTATCCAGTGTGGCTGTCAATCACTCCATTCATTTGCCAACCTTCTTTCCTAATCCACAGAACAAAGGGGAATGAATACTGCACTCCTTAGATGTGCACAGACAACTTAGATTTTAATTGGACAGGACTAAACCTCAAAGGAAATCTGAACAACTGCTGGTGGCATTTGCTGCAGGGACAAAAGGGAAGGCTAGCTCAAAGCAAACCATTTCTAAATGGATAGGCCATTGCATTCATTTCTGCTGTAAGCACCATGGAAAACCTATCCCACAGGGGATCAGACCCCATTCAACTAGGGCTGTATCTTCCTCTACAGCCTTTCTCAGAGGTGTTCCTACTAGGGACATCCTAGAAGCTGCTACCTGGAGATGTTCTTCGTGTTTCACTGTTGCAGTCATTACATTTGGGTTATCCTGCTGGTAGGTTGCCCTCAGTTGGCCTGAATTCCAAAGTCTTGGGTCCTGCGTCGGTTGCTGTTGCCTCTTCTCTGATGTCAGGTTGTCAGGGGTATAAAAGATGCAGCTGACGCCATTTTATTCAGTCTTTCTTGCCGCAAGCAGAAGCAGTTCACAAGTGCCGGTCGGCCGACTCCTGATATTTTTGTGTACGAGTTTCAGATCCGAAGTATTCATTAAAAGCTAAGTACCCCATTGGGGAAACTTTTTTCTTGCTCCAGACCGATGTCAGAACAAGTTAATAATTGTATATCTTTTGGGAAGCAAATACCTCATAAGGACTTTCATTCTTACTGTATTCCTTGCCTAGGCCCTGACCACGACATTGCTAGTTGTCAGTTTTGTGCTAAATTTAACCAACGCACTATTAAGCGTCGGTACGATTTTGCATTAAGCTATTTTGGGTGAAGATTTAATTATACAATGTCATCGGATAGCCATCCGACTACCGGAGTTCACAAAAAAACGCAAAGAAAAAGAAAAGGACAGGCAACCGAGGTCCAAAACCGACGACGAAGCTTCTCCTAAGCAAGTCGCCGGTTCGCCAGTTCTCAGTGAGGCACTTTCACAGCCCCTGACGCCTGCTACTTTAGATTCGCAAGCCGCTACCAACTCCCACGTGGAGTCGGCCAGGCTGCTGGAAACTCAAGGTATTGGAGCCTCGGAGACTATTCCCTCAGATGGGTCCGGAGCCGCTGAGCAGGCATCAGCTTCTGAGGGTGTATTCAGGCCTAAACAATTATATATTAAACCGACTTCAAAGACGAAGACACCTTTAAAGGCAAAGAAACAAGTTCACCAGTCACAAGGACAGGTCTCAATGCCCAAAAAACAGATGCTCAAAATGGCCGAAGACTTAATTACCTTGATCAGGGGTTCCCATCCCCCTCCTGATAAGAGGCCTAGGCAAGAGACAGACTATGAATCTTCAGATCAGGTTTCCATTTCTTCTGATTCCTCTTCTGATCAGGAATGTTCTCTTCACCCCCTGTGAGGATTTTGATGCTGAAGAATCAATTCCTTCAGCTTCTCCTCCTGAGGACTACTCTTTTGGGGAAACCTTGCATACTATGAGGGAGCAGTTTCACTGGGAGAGCAAGACTTTTAAGAATCTAAGAAAAGGCTCATAGATTTCCTTTTACTACCTCAACACAGGCCTCTAGCTATCCCACCTGTGTTGGACATTGTAGATGATGTGTTCTCGGAGTCTAGTCTGACCCCTGACTCTTTACCTCCAGCTCCTGTTAAGCCGGACAGATACTACAGGGTCCCTGACTCTCATAAATTCCTTTTCAAAAACCCTTCTGCAGACTCAGAAACTATTTCTTAGGGTCCAAAGGGGATCAAGGCTTCTACTGCAAAAAATCCTACACCCTCTGACAGGGATTCCGGGGCTCTGGATAGATGGGGAAAAAAGGTTTACGCATCTACTACTTTGGCTATTAGGGCTTTAAATTGCCAGTTTCATATGCTCAAATATCAGCAATATATCATGACACTGCTTAAACAGAAAATGATGGCAAATTCTGAATGTGCAGAAAACAAAGAAATGCAGGCTTTATTGCATGCAGCTGAACAAGTTGGAAAGCATACTTTGCAATGTGGGTTTGATTCTCTGGAAGCCTCCTGCAGGGCCACTGTTACGGGTTCTGTCATTAGGAGGCATGCTTGGTTAAAGGAACAAAATTTGCCTGATCATGTTAAAGCAAAATTATTAGATGCTCATTTACAACATGATACCTTGTTTGGTGTTAAGGCAGAAGAGGTGTTAAAGAAAATGGAGGACAAAGCTAAATCTATGCAAACGGTCAAGGATTTCTTACAGTTACAGCCACCTAGATTTAGCAGACACTGGCCTACAAAGAATTGGTCCTTTCCAGTCTCAGACAGACCTCAAAGGGGCAGATCCAGATGCCCTAGAGGCAGATCACAGCCGCAAGGATCCTACAGGTCTAAGCAGTGGAGTACTTCTACCTCCAAAGGTGGAGAGGACAAATCACAATCATACAGGAAACAGTCCCAATGACTTCCCCCTGCCTGTGCCAAGCACTTATCTTCTGGCAGCACCCTTAGGGGGAAAACTAGCACTTTTTTCTCAAACTTGGTACATTATAGCCCAGGACAAATGGGTTCTAGACATAGTGTCACGAGGCTACAAGTTTCATTTCCATACTCTGCCAAGGGCAAACGGTTGGCCAGACCTGCCAAAAGATCAATGGGCAGAGGCTCAAAAACAAGTCGCAGCTCTCATGGACATGAGGGCTATTCAACAAGTGCCACAGCAAGAGCAGGGACAAGGATTTTACTCGACTGTTCTTGGTACCCCGAAAGGACACAGCATGGAGACCAGTACTGGACCTATCTATTCTAAACACTTTCCTGAATATACCAAAATTCAAGATGTTGACCTTGCAGCAGCTTCTACCCATGCTGGGCAGCAAGGCTTGGCTCATGACTTTAGACCTAAAAGAGGCATACCTGCATGTCCCAATCAGACAAACATGCAGAAGATTCCTCAGATTCAAGGCTGGCTCAAAGCATTACCAATTCTCTGCACTGCCCTTTGGCTTATCTACTGCACCCAGGGTCTTCACAAATTACCTGGCACCAGTAATTGCTTACAGCAGACAAAGAGAAATACAAATATATCCTTACCTGGACGACTGCCTCATACAAGCAGAGAACAAGGACATTCTACTACAGCAACTGACGTTTGTGATAAGACTTTTAACATGCCTAGGGTACACAGTCAACAAAAAGAAATCAAAACTAGTACCCTCTCAAGAGATAATATTCCTGGGTGCAAGCTTAAATACAACTGCCCAGATGGCTTATCTCACTCCAGACAAACAAAGGCAACTGACTACCTATTTCAAGGAAATGGCAACAAAGGCCCAGTTATCTGCAAGAAAAATTCTGCAGGCTTTGGGCTTCATGGCATCCTGCATCTTACTAATTCCATATGCAAGACTGTATATGAGAAAACTTCAATGGTACCTAAAAAGTGTTTGGACGCAACATTGCCACAGTCTGGAAACAATGATTACTCTAATTCCCTGCCTGCAACAGGAATTTCGATGGTGGACAAAGGCTTGTCACCAAAACAAGGGACAGCCATTCTCACTACCCCCAGCCAGGCAGAGCCTAACGACGGATGCATCAGATTATGCCTGGGGGGCACACATGACAGGAAGAGGCATTCAGGGCACCTGGTCCACAAACCAAAAGCATCTACATATCAAACAAAAAGAGATGCTAGCTGTTCAAAATGCCCTGACAGCCTTCAAGGACCTACTTCATCCGGGACAACTACTGATAAAGACAGACAAACACCACTGTCATGTGGTACATAAACAAGCAGGGGGGCATTCATTCTTACCCCCTGTGCAGACTAGCCATGGCTTTATGGGACACAGCACTGACTTACTAAGTTCATCTGCAGGCACAATTCCTGCCAGGAAAGGAAAATACTCTGGCAGACGAACTAAGCAGAAACCTCATGGATCCCCACGAGTGGCACCTGGATCCACAAGTCTTCAGCATGATGATAAAGAAATGGGGATGCCCAAACATAGATCTATTTGCCTCCCCTCAAAACAATCAACTAAAAAGATTTTGCACAAGGACTTATCACAGACAAGCTTGGAAAGTGGACACCTTATCTTTTAACTGGACAAACCTATCAGTATATGCCTTTCCTCCACTTCCTCTCCTCCCCAAGGTACTCCTAAAGGTCAGGCAGGAGAAACCAAAAATGATTCTGATTGCCCCAGATCCTATCTTAAGGAACTTGTTCCAATGCCCAGCCTGGACCTTACCTCACATACCTCATCTACCGTCCCAGCAAAACAATCAAATTCTGCACAGCCAACTCAGGACTTTAAACCTGGCAGCATGGCGGATAATGTAGCCATACAAACCACACCTCTCAGTAAAGCTGTGATGGATGTCATTTTAGAAGCCAGAAGGCCTAGTACTAGAAAATCCTATGTTGGGAAATGGAAGAGATTTTGCGCTTGGAACCAAGCTCAAGGAACTGATACAGCTGTCCCAAATATTCCTCAGATTTTGCAATATTTAACTGAGATGCTGGACAAAGGCCTATCTTTTTCATCAATTAAAATCCATGCCTCTGCCATTTTGGCTCATTACAATACAGAGCCACCACTATTTTCTCATCCTTTATTAAGGCAGAACCTCAGAGGAGCCAAAAACTTAAGGCCTCCAAGGAGAATGCCAATACCTGCATGGGACCTCAATTATATCTTGGAAAAACTCACCTTACCGCCTTTTGAGCCAGCTGCTACTGCGGACATAAAGTTCTTATCTTGGAAAACAGCTCTGCTCCTAGCAATAACTTCTGCAAGACGAGTGTCAGAGCTACAGGCTCTCATGGCTGTGGAACCCTTTATCATTTTCTATCCAGACAGGGTCTCTCTGAGAACAAACCCTACATTTATGCCTAAGGTGGTATCCAGTGTAGCCCTTAACCAAACAATTCATTTGCCAACCTTTTATCCAAATCCACAGAACAAGGGGGAGAAAATTCTGCATTCTTTGGACGTACACAGACAACTTAGATTCTATTTGGACAAAACTAAAGTTTTCAGAAAGACAGATCAATTACTAGTGGCATATGCCACAGCATCACAAGGAAAGGCTATATCCAAGCAGACTATTTCAAAGTGGATAGGTCACTGCATTCGTTTCTGATACTCACAGCATGGCAAACCAGTGCCTAAGGGCATTAGGCCATATTCAACCAGAGCTGCAGCCACTTCTGCAGCCTTTCTCAGGGAAGTACCAACCAAGGACATTTTGAAGGCTGCTACTTGGAGTTCAGTGTATACCTTTACAAAACATTACAATCTGCCTCTTTACTCTAAATGCAGGGCAGGCTTTGCCACTGCAGTTCTGCAGGGCCTCATAGCCGCTCCTAATGCTGTTTAGCTCCAGCTCCCCAACCATAGCTTTGGGACTCAACCCAAATGTAATGACTGCAACAGTGAAACACGAAGAACATAGTACAGTTGTGTACACTTACCATAAATGTAGATGTTCAAGTGTATTCACTGTTGCAGTCCAGGTTACCCACCCGCCATCCCCCTTATTTTTACTGGAACTTATCGTTACTTCTCTAATCTATGCAACCTAGGTGGTGTATTTGCTTATAGATGAAGGTAAAGCTTATTTTGGTGCATGTATGTTTTATTTACATATTTTTAGCCTACCTTTTTGGGGGCACCTGACATCTGAGGCAAGAAAAACTGAATAAAATGGCGTCGGCTGCATCTTTTATACCCCTGACGACCTGACATCAGGGAAGAGGCGACAGCAACTGACGCAGGCCCCAAGACTTTGGAATTCAGGCCAACTGAGGGTAACCTGCCAGTAGGGTAACCCAAATGTAATGACTGCAACAGTGAATACACTCGAACATCTACATTTATGGTAAGTGTACACAACTGTACTTCCTGTACATACGTTCACCAAGCATTACCATTTGCCAATCTTCTCTAAATCGTTATTTTATTTATTTATTTATTTATTTACAGTTGGTTTACCAGGATAGTCCATTGGGTCAAGAGAACCCGTTTTCAATGGAGTCCTGGGGAGAAAAGCTCCACAAGCAATACAAGTACGTACAAACAGTGTCATGATAAATACAATAGTACAAGATATAAAACATATGAGTTGAGTCTTTAGGAAACAGCAAACAATACTCAAAATATTTAAAAAATAAATATAAACTTGAACTTTAGGAGTTCAAACAATACTATTTAGAGAGGAGTGATGTTGCTTTACACATTCATAGTGGTTAATTTGAGGAACAAGCTTATAAGGTAAAATCAGGTAACATGAGTGTGAAGGAAGATGTGAATATCATATTTTATGAGGGGTGGGAGCAGGAGCATTCCCCTTTGGCCTTTTATGAGGGGTGGGAGCAAGAGCATTCCCACTGGGACCTTAGATACATATGAAGGGATTTTTTAAACATGTTATGATTGGGAGTAGTGCGAATCGATGGTGGGAGTGAGTTCCAGAGGCGAGCTAGGTTAAAGGATAGTAAGTTTTTGCCAGGTGGACGAGTTGGTTTGTGTACTTCTAACAGGTTTTGATTGTTAGACCTTAAAGCCCTATTGGGTAGGTGCATCTGGAAGGCGGAGGACAGGGAGGGACAGAGAGATGGGTTGAGTATGAGCTTGTGGGCTAGAGTTAACTGAGTGTAGTTGAGTTGATTAGGTAACTCAAGCCAGTTTAGTTTTTGGAGAGAGGTGCAGTGGTGGGTGGAGGACCTGTGGCCATTTGCGAATTTAGCGATTTTGTTATAGCATGAAGAAAGTTGTTTTTTTAGAGAGGACTGAAGATTGGTTAGCAGAGGAGCTCCATAGAGAAGGGAGGGGATAAGAAAGGAAGAGGAGAGAGAGCTTTTAGAGGAACGTGTAAGGAATTGATTTTGACGATAGAGCATGCCTAGTTTTTGATGGGTTTTTTTGATATTTAGTTGTAGATGGGAGTTGAAGTTAAACTGGTTGTCAATTTGGACACCAAGTAGCTTGGTTTCAGACACCAGTTCCAAGGATGAGTTATTTTTGCTAGTAATGGAGAATGTATTCATATCGAAAGGGGTAGTTTTTGAGGGGGTAAATACCATTAGTTTTGTTTTGGAGGCATTGAGAGCTAGGTGGTTTATTTTCATCCAGTGTTCAGTAATTGAAAAGCTTCTTGTGTAAGCTTTTGGAGCATAGAGGGAGATGTATCAGAGCAGATAATGGTAGAATCATCTGCATATTGGATGATGTTGGAGAATGGAATGGATTTGTGGAAGTCATTTATAAATATGTTGAAAAGAAGGGGACCTAGAATGGAGCCTTGGGGAACTCCGGTAGGGGTACTAAGAAAGGAGGAAGTGGCTTTTTCCATTTTACAGCTTGGAATCTGTTTGATAAATAGCTAGAGAACCAGTTTACGGATGAGGGAGAGAGGTGAAGTTGTGAAAGTTTAGTTAAGAGTAGGTTGTGTGAGATAGTATCAAGGCTTTAGAGAGGTCAAGTAGTAGGGTGGAGACAATTTGGCCAGAGTCACGTGCTTTATTAACAGTCTCAAGATAGGAGAGTAGGGCTGTCATAGTGCTATGATTTGGTCTGAACCCGTGTTGAGTAGGGGTTAGAAGGTTATTATCTAAGAGATGTGGTAAGAGTTGGAGTTGGACACATTTTTCTAGGAGTTTAGAAATGGGGGACAGGATAGCAATGGGACGGAAATTGTTGACGTTACAGTTGTTTCCTCCTTTATGCAGAGGAATGATGAAGGCCTGTTTCCAGAGTTGGGGCACTGTACATTCATGGATGGAACGGTTAATTAGAATGCTTATAGGATAGGCAATTGCTTCAGCAGCTATACTTAGGAAGTAAGAGGAATGTTATCAGGTGCATTTGTACATGGCTTCAATTTCTGTATGAGTTTCTTTATAGTAGAAGTGGGTATTGGTTTTAGTGAAAATAGAGCTGAGTGTGGAGAAAGAGAGTTGGAGGTAGGTAAGGATGATGAAGAAGTTGGGGTAGGAGAAGAATTGGAGGATTGATTGTGAGTAGATGGTAAGGAGGGAGGAGTGATAGTGAAAGGTGGAGAGTTTGCAGGAGAGGGTGGGGGTGAGTTTGATGGTGAGGTGGGACTAAGGAAGGAGGAAGTCAGCTTGCTAATAGATTCAATGAAGAAGGAGTTGAATTGAGTAGCTAAGTCTAAATCAGGGACATTTGGGTCTGGGGTAGGGGTGTGTGGTTTACTGGGATTGAGGAGGGTAGAAATTCCTTTCCAAAACTTTTGAGGATTAGTTTTATTATTGTTTTGGAGTGTAAAAAAGTATTTTTGTCTATCAGAGATAATAAACTTCTTTACTTTATTTCGAAGTGTTTTGTACTCAATATGGTGTTCAGGTGTTTTGTTTTTCTGATATAGTCCCCAGGCTTTGTCTCTGAGGCGCATGGCAGATAGTGTGTTTTTGGTAAGCCAGGGGCAGAGTTATTTTTATTCTCTTTGTCTGCAGGGGAGCTTGGGAGTCTAGTATTTCTAAGAATGTTGAGTTGAAGTGAGCAACTGCATCATCTAAGGCTAGTGTCCGTAGATTGTTCCAGTTTACTGCTTTTAGAGAATTTAAAAGTTTGTTGAGTTAAAGTTTTTGTGGTTACGGGTAGTAATGTAATTGTGAGTATGGTGTATGATACAGGAAGTCTGTGAGTGAAGGTGGGCATGTGATCACCTAAAGGGTCGGGAAGAGTACCACTGTCTGAGAAATTGTGGGGATGTGACACTAGAATCCAATCTAGAATGCTGCCACTGGAGAGTTTTTTTGATGGGTGTGTAACAGAGTTGATAAGCTGGGAGAAATTGTATAGATTGATATTAAGGGGGGTAGTTGGTGACTGGATGGAGGCCCAGTTAATATTTACATCTCCTAAGATTATGGTTTCATTGCTGATGTTGTTAGAGAGCCAGGAGAGGATATCTTCAAGTGTGGAGATATTTTCTCCTGGGGGGATGTAAAGGGATACTACACATATGTTTTTATGTTTGTTAACTTGTAGGAGAGTTATGAGTAATTCAGCATTGTTAAATTGTGGGATAGGTTTGTTGTAGGGAGTAATTAGTAAGGAAGATGTATATAGGAGGGCTACTCCACCTCCTTTCTTGTGAGATCTGTCTTTTCTAAGAATAGAGTAGTTAGCTGGAACTATTTCAGAGTCTTTTATAGAGGGTTTTAGCCATGTTTCTGAGATAGCTAGGATGTCAGGTTTATTGTGCGTGAGCCAGGCATGGAGGGTTGCGACTTTGTTAACTATGCTTTGGGAGTTTATGGCAGTAAGTAATGTAGGTTTGTGTGTGGAGGTGGGGGTAGAGGGGCCTGGGTTAGGATGGATATCACCTGATAAAAGACTGGTAATCAGATGAAAGATAGGGTTGGAAAGGTCATGTAGTAGTTTAATAAGAGGATTTTGTGTTAATGTGGTTGAAAAGGGCTTCTTGGTCGCTATGGGAATGAGGTATTTCTGAGTGGTGAGCAATCTGTATGAGAAGAATAGGAGATGTTTTATAGGGTAAAGATGTGGTGAAATAGAAGAGTGTGAATGTGTTAGAGGGGAACTAAGGTGGTTAGTTATGTGATAGAATTGTGTGTTGTGGGGGGTACAGGGTTGGGTGAGGTAGTGAAGATATGAAAGTTTAAGGAGTAGTAATAGTAAGATAGAGATGGATGAAGGTCTCAAGAGCATGTTGATTTTGGTTGTTTTGTTGTATAGTATTGTAATGGTTCTGAATAAGTTTATAGGGTGTAATTATGCAAGGTTAGTATGGTAAAAGTTGTGGAAATGGTGGGGAGTATGAGGTATGTGGGGTGGAGGGGTGTGGAAGCTGAAGTAGGTGTAGTGGAGCAGGAAGGTTCAAGTAGTAGAGTGAGAGTTTAGAGTTATGGGTGAAAGATGTGGAAAAGTAGAGGGTGTGGTTAGAGAATGTAATAGGGTGGGGTAGGGCGTGTCTAGGTTGTAGGAGGTTGATTGGTGTGTAGTGAAAGAGGGTGTGGTTATAGGAGGGATATAGGTAGACGTGCTGGGGGCGGGTGAGATTTGGGGGCAGGGTAGGGGAGCGGAGTGAGCCCGAAGGGCGAACGGAGCGGGAAGAACCAGAAGAGGATTGAGAGCCAATCAGTGGAGCAAGGATTACAGAAGAGTAAGTTGAAGCAGGGTAAGTAGGGCTTCTGGATGTAGTATGTATGTATGTATATAGTAGGTATAGAAGGGTAGTAAGATATAGGAGAGAGAGAGAGAGAAGTAAGAATAAAAACCGAGAAAAGCAAAGAGTGAGTAAAGCAAAAGGCAGAAACAGAGGGGTGGGACGCCCTCTAGTGGCAAAATGCAGAATGCACTGGCCCACTAGGGAAGTTTATGGACTAAAATAGGGTGGAATTAAGGAAGAACTAGAGTAACGCAGGGAGTTAGAAGCGAGTGAGAATGGAGGGGGAGAGTTAAGAGGGGTTTAGGCTGCTGGCTGCCCTGGCAGGGAGTTAGCTTTCACAGGCTACAAGCAGGAGTTACAGATTACTTAATTTAGCAGCAGATACACATACTTCTTCAAGTTCCTCTGGGAGATTCCTGGTCCAACTTTCAAAAAAGGGGGTCGAGGCAGTAGAGCTGGCTTTGCCACTGCAGTCTTGCAGGGTCTTTTAGCTGGTCCTAATGCTATCTAAATTCCTCCTCCCATCCTTAGCTTTGGTAATCTACCCAAATGTGATGACTGCAACAGTGAAACACGAAGAACATAGTGCAGTTGTGTACACTTACCATAAATGTAGATGTTCGAGTGTATTCACTGTTGCAGTCCTGGTTACCATCCCTCCAGCCCCCTGATTTCTTTGGCTATACCTCTACTCTCCTTTACTATGCTTAAAAGCTTTTTGGTGTATTTGCTTTTTTATTGGAGGTATATCCTTGTATATATGTATATATATATATATGTTTTATTGCTTCCCATTAAGGGGACACCTGACATCTGGGGCAAGAAAAACTGATGTAATGACGTTGGCTGCATGTTTTATACCCCTGACGACCTGACGTCACGGAAGAAGAGACAGCAGCCGATGCAGGACCCAAGACTTTGTTAATCAGGCCGACTGAGGGCTACTGCAAGCAGATAACCCAAATGTGATGACTGCAACAGTGAATACACTCAAACATCTACATTTATGGTAAGTGTACACAACTGTACTTTGTTTACACGTTGTATTTTCTTTGTGAGGAAGCTCTGAGGTTATTCCAAGTGCTGTAAGTACCTGGTCATGTACATGCCAAATTGTGCATTGTACTTGATTATTGGTCTAATGAGGGCTGAGTACAGCGGGACTATAATTTTCCTTGGATCTTGATGCCACACCTTTAACCTTTACTTATAAGTTGTGCCACGTAGAAGGACTTCTTCACCATTGTGGACACTGAACTCAAAGTTCAGGCTACTATCTATCTGTGTACCTAAATCTGTCACCTCCAAGTCTTCTCTTAGGATGTGCTACTAATGTTCATAGGTAGGTACTAGGCTATTGGCTCTAGGGCCTATACAAGCCTAGCCAAAAATGTACCCTGGACTTCGCCACCCAAGAAAATTATTTTCCTGTGCCCCTGTCAAGCAGAACCACAGAAGTGATCCCCGGGATGAATTTCCTATTACCCATCCAATCATCAAAATTTTTCTTGAAGAGAGCGAATGAGGAGTTCTGTTTGACATAGATAGGTAGTCTGTTCCACAGTATGGGAAGTCTCTGGGACAGGAATCTATCCCTCCAGCATGTTCTGTTTATTGTGGTGACAAGATTTAGGTCCCTAGAGCATGTAGCTCGGAGGGGTTGGGATTTCTTTAAGTGGAGCATGTCCAACAGATCTGGGTTTGACATAGCTTTGTATGTTAGGCAGAGATCGCCTCTGAGTAGGCGATATGCAATGGAGTAAAGCTGGAGTTTTTTGAGACAGTCTGAGTAAGGCATCTGTTTGAGGCCAGTAATCCTCTTTGTGAGGTATTTTTGCGGCCTTTCCAGTTGTAGATGTCTTGTGAGGTACATACCAAAAGGGGCATTGCACTCTATAATGGGTCTAATGAGTGATGAGTAGAGGGGAACAATGACCTCTTTTTATCTGGATGAGAAACCTTTTGTGATGAGGTGTGCCATGTAGAATTTCATGACCACGTTGGTGATGTGATTATCAAGGGAGAGACTACTGTCCACCTGTGTCCCAAGGTCTCATCACACTTTCGGTGTTAAGTAGACTACCGCCTATGTGGTAGTTCATGGGTACAGAATTTTTACCAAAGGGGATGACAATGCACTTTTTGGCATTGAGCTTGAGACCATGTCTTTGACACCAGGCATCTGTCTCAGTGAGGCCCTTTTGTAGGATGTCCACATTGTTAAGAGTTTCAGTTATGGCTCCTAGTTTGCAGTCATCTGCGAATTTAGTTAGCCAAAGACCTTCTGTGTTAGCCTGTATTTCAGAGCAATAGATACCAAACAGGAGAGGACCCAGGACTGAACCCTGTGGTACTCCACTTGTCACTGGTCTGAAGTCTGATTTGGAGTCTGCTACTTTCACAGTGTGGGTTCTTTCAGTAAGCCAGTTGGCAACCCATCTTGTGACGTAGGGATTTATACCTAGTTTAGTGAGTTTATCTATAATTCCAGAGTGGGGGATGGTGTTGAATGCCTTGGCGAGATCTAGATAGGCTGTGTGCACCACCTTACCCTCATCTATGGCTTTAGTGACTACTTCAAAGAAGTCTATCAGGTTTAGGAGACATGATCTGCCTTTTACAAACCCAAACTGTGTGGGGTCCAGGGTTTGGAGATCTCCAATGTCTTTGTTTATGAGATCCATGATGATACGTTCCATGGCCTTGCAGACGAGGCTCGTCAGGCTAATGGGGCAGTAGTTCCCGGGGTCTGTTGTGACCCCCCCCCTTTGTGGAGTGGGGTAACTGTCACGGTGCGCTATTCAATGGGCACAAAGCCTGAGGTGAGGCTATGATTGAACATGGTACTTAGGTGGGGTGCCATTTCATTCTGTAGTTCATGTAGAATGCAGCCTGGGATGTTGTCAGGTCCCATGGATGCTGTGTTCTTGGCTTTGGAGAGTGAAGTTTTTACCTGTGCAGCCGTGATTACAGGAACTTTGCATTCTTCCGATATAAAGATGGGCCCTTTAGCGAGTGAGAGGGGGGTAAAGTTAGCACTTAATCTATATGCCAGGATGTTGGCAATATCAGTTGGTTCTGTATATTTAGTGTCATTGTGCTGTAACTCAGAGCAGATCTGAGTGTTGCCATTGAGATTTTTGACATAGCTATAGAATGCTTTGTGGTTGTCTTTAGAATCAGTGGCAATTTTGTTTTCATAACTAGCTTTGGTGGATTTTATGAGGGATCTCAGCTTCTTACTGAGGCTGACCAGGGAGTTCCTCCAATCATGGGATTTTACTCTTTTTTGCAACAGTTTCTTTCTTCTGTTGTAGAGTTTGTTTATGGCAGAAGACCACCACATTGTCTTCCTTTTTTTGGAGGATAGCATCTTGGTTCTGTTAGGGATAGCATGATCCATGCACTTGTGTAAGTGCTTATAAAGTGCATTTGTGTAGGATTCAGCAGTCATACCTCTATTGTCCATCTGCATGGGTGTCATGAAGTTTGCCACTTCTGTCTTAAGAAGCGTGAAGTTGGCTTTGGAGAAATTTTTTATGGTTGTTTTCCTAATGGGGGTGGGAGCGGGATGTGGATGTCTAGGGTGATTAGCTTGTGGTCGGATTTGACCAACAAGGAGCTGACCTCTGGTGTGGAAAACTGGTCACCCATGTTGGTGCCGACCAGGTCTAGGATATTGCTGCCTCTGGTGGGGGTGTGGATAAGTTGATCCGAAGCATTGAAATTGATGATTTTCAGAAAACGTTGAGCAAAAGAATTGGTACACGAGTACTTTTCCCAGTTAATGGTGGGGTAGTTGAAATCACCCATTATTAGAGTGCTGGGTTGTACCTTAATATTTTCCAGTGTATCAAGAAAAGCGGAGTGGGAATCCTGGGGCATGGTGGGGGGTTTGTAGCAAGCTACAATCTGGATTGTGGCTTTGCCCAGAGTTAGTTGAACTTGGATAATCTCGGATGCATTATGCTGAGCAACTAGCTTGGAGTTGTGGATATCCTTAATAAATATGGACACGCCACCACCTTTAGTGTTTCGGTCTGGGTTTGGTGGCTGAAAGGTGTGGTATGAATTATAGCCTGGTAATGCAGGGGTGCTCTCTAGAGCTTTGAACCAGGTCTCTGTCACTGCACAGATGTCAATGTTCTCCATTTTAAGGAGTGCCTCGAGTGAGTGCATTTTGAGGTTTAGACTTCTAGCATTGAGTAGCATTACCCACAGATTTTGCTTGCTTGTACCTGTTATGGTGGTGAATTTGTCATTTGAACCTTGCCTAAAAAGGCACTATAGGGGTGGCAAGAGCCTTTGCCAGTATCCAGAATCCCAAGGGCGACAGGTGCAGGCCATCTCTGGCAAAGCAGCGTGGTCTGTCGATCATGTCATCCCAGGCAGACAGATACTGGATTCCCTTAGAATGACACCAGAAGCTTAGCCAATTGTTAAAGTCAATAATTTTGTCCTTGTACTGTGGTGTCATTCTGGGTGATGACAGGATGCTACTCAGGGCTAGGGTCATGTAGTCCAGGGAGGTACATCTCAGATCATTCACACCAACATGGACAATGACAGAGTCATATTTGTACTTGTTGTGGAGTGACCTGAGTGCATGTGTTATGTGGCGGATCCTGGCACCTGACAGGCAGCTGACAGTAACTTTTTCCTTGTTTAGCCTGGTGAGTGGAACATCAGTGTGCCTGACTATAGAGTCACCTATGACTAGAGTGTTGGGTACGTTATGCCTTATGGGCTGTGGTTGAGTGGCACACTGAGTATGTGGGCTATGTGTCATTTGGGTTGTGTTGAGGGGTGGAGGTTGCTTGCATTTCTGCTTTGGAGGTCTCTGTTGTTTGGGCAGATTAGTACTGAGAGCCTCCGTGAATGTAGGTGTGTGTTTTGTGGTTCTGTGTGTGTGTTTTGGTGGTGTAGGTTTTGAGGGACTATGTGATGAGTGTGGTGCGGTGCATGTGTTTACCTTCTTTTCTTGACTGTCTAGGCCTGTCTTTGGTAAAGAGAGCTTTGCTTCCAATTTGGCTATATAAGTGCATCTCTCTCAGGTCGTAGTGTTGGGTGGTAGGAGGAGAGGGTTGTCTGTGTACATGAGACAATTGCTGTATTGTCCCAAGATGCGCAGATTCATCAGGTAGACAGGAGAAAACACCGGGAGCTGACCTTTAGACATGCCTAAATAGGTGCTTATTTATTAAGTACTAAAAACTGTTTTCCTCTAGACAAGTGAGGAAAGTTGAGTGCTGTAGTAATTTGTAACTTATTTAGTGCTTACAATGAGTTCTGAACAAGTGCTGAGATCAAAGAAACAGATGAGTGCTAAAAACTAAAAAGCTGGCTAGTTGCAAGGGAAATTTTGAAAAACAGACTTTATGGCGCAAGGAATCGTTTAAGCCCAGTTAAGTGGGGGGGGGGGGGCTTAGGAGCTCACAAACAGTCCTGGACACAGCAAATCCGTATCTGACCTGCCACAGGAAAGGGGGGAAGCAAGCTTAGAATTTTTTTTCAGTAAAGTGGAAATGGAGAAAGCTGGAACAGATGTAAATTCAATGTTAAGAATCTGAGTGGGTTGGCCTTCACAAATGTTCTCTATTAGATTGAGTGAACCAATGACACTAGACTGGGAGGAGTGTCACAGATCAAATATACAGTATGGCCGGACAACTGCAAAGCCAGCAAGTATAACAACACACAACACTAGGGAGGGTGGGTGGCAAAAAATTACAGTTCCTAGCTGTAGCCACTAAATGAAAGTTTTAAACAGATCAAGGAGCAGACTTGAGAATGCTTTTAACAGACAAAAATGCACAGAAAAGTTCAGATAGAGCACTCACAAACAGAAAGTACAACTCTCAGTATGAAAAAGCAGTTTACAGTTAAGTAATGTTAAAACAGTTTAAATCAGTACATAAATGCAGTTTGCAGGGGAATTTGACTTCCTAAAGAGTATGATAATGTATTTTTTTTTTTTGCATTTAGTTTTAGGCCATGGTTCTGGCACCAATCATTTGTCTGATGTAGACTCTCCTGAAGGATGTCTACATCACTGAGCAATTCAGTGATTGCAGTCATCAGCAAACATTGTCATCCAGAGACCTTCTACATTAGCCTTGACTTCAGAGGAGTATATTCCAAACAGGAGTTGTCCCAGTACTGAACCCTGTGGCACACCACTAGTAACTGGCCTCTTACTTGGTCTGGATTCACCCACTTTAACCATATGTGTCCTGTCCATGAGCTAATTGGCTATCCATCTGGTGATGCATGGATTTATGCCCAGTTTTGTGAGTTTTTTAATACCTGAGTGGGGAACTGTATCAAATGCCAGGGCCAGCTTGAGGTAGGCAGTATGTACTTTTTTACCCTCGTTCATCGACTTTCTCAAAGAAATCCACCAGATTCAATATGCATGACCAGTGCTTGACAAAGCTGAATTGGGTCAGGTCCAGTATTTGGAGGTTTCCTGTGTTATTATTTATCAGGTCCATGATTATTCTTTCCATGGCCTTGCATATAGGATTGGTCAAACTTAAGGGTCTGTAATTTCCTGGGTCAGTAGATGGTCCCCCTTTTTGCAGAAGGATGACTGTTGCTGTCCTCTACTCTGTTGGGACAAAGACGGTACAGAGGCTGTGGTTAAATAGATTCTTGATCCCAATGGGCCTGATAAGTCCGTATTTAAGCTGTTTAAGATGCAACCTTGTATATCGTGAAGCCTCACTGAAGCTGTTTCTACCTTTAGAGAATGCAGTGGAAACCTGTTTTTTGGTGATAATTGGCTGTAAGTGGTGGATGATATTTTTTAGGGGAGAACTGGAGGTGATGGAAAGGTGAAACTTGAGCTGAATTTGTTGACCAGCAGATTTGCTATATCTTTTGTCTGAGTATAGGTGATGTCAACTACAACTAATTCTGCATTGCGGACATAACTAAAAATGCCTTTAGGTAATTCTTAGCTTTGGAGGATATTTTTACCTGAAAGTCTTCTCTCAGAGACTTGATTAGTTCCTTGATTCACATGTTTAGACGACTGAGACACCTTTTGCTCTGTTGTGAACATTCCTTCTTACTTTTCAAATGATTTTCTTTCTCTTATTGTACAACCTGTTAATGCCAGGGGCTCCACCAGGGTGGCTTGTTTTTGCAGTTTGACCTAGGATTATTTCAGTCTGGTACTGCTGTTTCTATGCAGTTATTTATAAGGGCTTTTTTGTATACCTCTGCATACGTTTCTGCATTTTTTGGATTTAGGGGAGCTTGGAAACTAGCTATGCTGTCCATTAATAGGGAGTAATTTATCACAGAGATGTTCTTAAAGTTTTTGAGGTTAGAAGGGGGACTAGTTTTACCTTTATTTCAAGGGAGACTGCTTTGTGTTAGGTTAGGGTTAGGGTTAGGATTAGGTTTAGGGTTAGGGTTAGGGTCATCTTACCAGTGAGGACATCATACTAGGCAGGGTGCAGCATTCTCCCATATTTGTGAGTACCAGATCTTGGATATTTGTTCCCCTAGTGGGAGTGTAGACTAGCTGCTCCAAGACATTTGAATTTACAAAGTCAAGAAAACTTAGGGCCTGCATGTTAATGGTCATATATGCCTCCCAGTTAATGGAGGGGTAATTAAAATTACCATTGAGTATTGTATTGCACTGGATGGTGAGTGATTCCAGTAACTTCAGATATGACATATAGGTTTCCTAGTTCATAGTGGGGGACCTGTTGCTAGCCAGAATATGGTAATTGATTTTTCCAATGGTTAGTTAGATGTGGAGTAGCTCAAGCGTGTTATATTGTTTGACTAGCTTTGAGGTGTGCTTATCCTTATTGTAGATTGATATACCTCTGCCTTTTGCTCTTTCATGTTCAGTGGGCAGTCGGAACGTATGAAAGGTGTTATAGCCATGCACTGCCAGAGTGCTCTCCATGGCTTTGAACCATGTTTCAGTAACTGCACAGACATCAGCATTCTCCAGGGTGAGGAGAGATTCTAGGGATGGCAGTTTCTTGTTGAGGCTACTAGCACTGAGCAGTAACACCTTTAGCTTGTCCTGAGTAACTTTTGTTATGTGGGAAGCTTTGTCTGTTTGACAATACCTACAAAAGGCACTATAGGGCTGGATAATGTTTCAGCCAATATCCAAAGCCTAGAGGTGACAGATGAAGACTGTTCCTGGCAAAGCACAGTGGCCTGTTAACCATGTCCTTCCAGGCTGACAAGTATTGGACCCCTTTGGAATGACACCAGTAGCTAAGCCAATTGTTAAAGTTGATCATTTTCTGCTGGTATTGTGGCATCATCCTTGGATACCGTAGAATGCATCTTAATGCTAGGCTCATACCTGCCTCCGACATATATTCTGAGAACTCAATCATATCTGTCTTCATATAGTCCAAGGAGGTATGTCTCACGTCATTCACGCCCACATTGACTATGTCTGAGTCATATTGGTACTTAGGGCTAAGTGACCTGAATGCTTGCATAATCTGGTGGATCCTGCTCCCCCACAGGCAATTAACTGTAACCTTCCCCTTATCCAGCCTGGTAATAGGGACATCAGTGTGTCTCACAATGGAGTCTCCTGTGACCAGAATATTGGGTTGTGGAGTGTTTTGCCTTATGAGCTTGGTAACTGAGGCACAATGAGATGTGGCTTTATGTGTTTTGATGTGAATTGTCTTTTGTGTGCATGTGGAGTTTCTGAGGACTGTGCCTGAGAGGCCTTTGAGGTTTGGGTAAGTTGCATGTGAGCACCTCCGCATATGTAGGTGTTTGTGTGTGGTCCTTCGTAGGTGTGGTGAGTGATGTATGTGAGTAGCTGATGACTTGTTTGTTGCTTTTTGTGTCTGTTTGTGAGTCTAGTTTTCAGTGTCCATGTGTAATTACATCTCTGAAATACTGTATTTGTCTGTTTAAGAGTTAAATGGTTGTCAGTGTATACAAGGCAATTGTTACATTAACCCAGGATGCTCATGTCCACCAAGCTGGATACAGAAATAGCAGGAAAGTGCCCATCCTTGGTTTCAGGAGTAGAGAGTGGTTGTAACTGAATGAGGGAAGGGCACCTACTTGGTGTAATCTACAGCTAACCTAACCAGTGATGTTGCCCAGTACCCAGCCCAGATGCACTCTAAGCATCAGTACTCCTGCGTGCTATAATAAGGTAAGGTAGACCTCAACAGTCCTAACTAAAGGTGCAAATGCTGCTCACCATGCATACTACTTGCCCTTTAGGTAATGCAGGACAGAGGTAAAGTTATGGGGTGTTTTCTATAGGGAAATTATAACTTCTGGTGATTGAGTATATACAAGGCAACATTAACCGCCACTGCATGAAGAGCATCTTAGCACAAAAGCAAGGTTTATATAAGATCAGAAAAAAGCACGTTTTACACTATCTGTGCCCTAAGGTCAATAAGGTAAGTACACAATGAGTTTCCACCAACAATTCCCAGCTGAGATAGGTGAAGTCAGCCCTTTCCTGTCACAGGAGTACAGACTTAGATTCTCTTAATGTAAAATGACTGTTTTGGAGCCCAGGTGTTGAGTCACTACCACTGCAGACAGAGGTCACCAAGTTCAACAAACTTTTATTTCACTGAGTGCTTTCATTCTAAAAAACAGAACGAGTATTTGTCTCAATCAACCTCCCCCTTTTTAAAATCATTAGACCAATCAAATGTTAAATACATGAATAATTAATTAGTTAAGGCCCACATATACGCACAGCCATTAAAAAACACACACAATACATTGCAATAAAAATGAACGCAATAAACGATAAATAAATAAAGAAAAAGAAATTATAAAAATATTTTTAAGGTTCTGATAAATCCTCATCAATAACTTAATTCATTAACTCAAGACTCTCATTCTTAACACACTACCAATTGAGATAACATCATTCAGACCCAGGTAAACAATCGCATTAAGTCTGAGCTGCCAAGTCCTCTCATAAAACTCCAGAAAAGTATTAATTTCACCACCTCTTTGACTATATTCCAAGTAATCCACAGTAAAAAACACAAATGTCTTAAAATTTGTACAACTCGTGGTGTGCTTAAACAAAGCATTAGTGGTTCTTTTCTTTTTAATATCATAGTAATGCGTCCAAATCCTATCTTTTAATTTTCTAATTGTTTTCCCTATATAATAGGCTGGACAGAAAACACAGTGTGCTATATATACCACCATGCTAGAGTCACAACTTCCTCTACAAGGACAAGTAAATGTTTTATTGGACCCCTCAACTGAAATATACAGTCCCTCATGAATAAAACGGCATTGCTTACATCGACCACATTTTGTCATGTAATTATGTTTACCCTCCAAAGTGGTCGTGTCACATTCAAACAATTCTTTATGATTTTTCCCTTTCCTAAAAACAACCTATGGGACTTCACACAACTTAGCCTTCAATTCATCAGAAAAAATCAAATTCCAGTTCTCACGTAGTCCTGTCATATACTTACCGGCATCATTACTGAAAGGCGAGATGAACAATGAATTGCACTGAGTATTCATATTAGTTCATTGCACATACTGTAGGGAAGCGAGGTGCTTCCCCAAATGCTTGTCATTGCCCAACAAAGGGTGAAACTTTGAATCCCTTCCTTTAACCACTTCATGTCAAATATCAATCAATAAACTGGTAGGAACCCCTATGCACAAAGCAATGTAATCAAATAATCAAGTTCGGATAAAAGCATGGATTCTACATTAATAAGTCTGGACAAATGAACCATTTGACCTTTTACTATAACTTTCTTTTGAAAATAAGGGTGACAGCTTTCAAAGTGCAAATAAGAATTAGAAAAAAATGTTTTTCCTAAATATATTTGAAGTATACCTCATTGTTGCACTATCTTTACCTGTAGTGACATCTAAATAATCAATGCTGTCATACCTCATCTGGTGTGTAAAAGTCAAAAATTACATAGATTATCAAACACCTTTTTTAATTCAAGCCATTGGTCTGGAATCCCTTTCCATATTATCAGAATGTTGTCCAAAAAACCTGTAATATGCTACAACAAATATAAAGCAGATCAAGGAATAAGGAGGTGAGTGGGGAAAAATAGCCAACAGGGAGTCACTGACATAGCTTCTAGTTTTTGCATGTCTCGAGTCTTATTAGAAAATACAAGGAGACAGATATACTTTGTGTATTTAAGTATCACTCAAGATCAAGAAAGAAATTAACCAATGAAAAAAATCATGTGGAATGTGCAGCCTGGCTGTCTATCTGCCACATAGAACAAAAATGCCAGAGCAAGCAGATTTCTCAAAACAGAAAACAAAATGTAACTAGTAAAACAGAAAACAGCTGTCAGTTTAAGCAACTCACAGACAAAAAAAGAGATTACTTTCCTCACCAGCTGGGGGTAGCCAACAGTGCTTGTAGGTTTTACAGGCCTTGAGTCTTATCAGAAAAGATCTCAAGTCTTATCACTAGGTGTATCTCAACGCACCTTTCTATGGTTCAAAAGCTACTTGTCCAATTGGTATTAGTCAGTAAAATGGCACCCCACTCTCTCTCCGTACCTCCCCTTCACCATTGGTGTACCACAAGGATCTATCCTTGGCCCCCTCCTCCTTAACATTCTCATCAACACCCTCCACACATCCAAATAACAGGGCCTTCCTAATACAATACCGTAGAGAATTGATTATTTGAATGTCTGTTATCCAAAACGTTAATTATACGAATGCAGCCTTCCAGAGTTTTTGGGTAGAAAAAAATCATAAAGTCTAAATACACAAAAGTTAGACATATTCACTTGTTCATTTTCTTGAGCATGTATGAAAAATATTTTTTATTGTTCACTGCAATCACTGAATGGTTGAAAAGTGTATTTCCTGTGTGCAAAAAAAAAAAACCCACAAGATTTTAGAAGTTTTTTATCCAGGCCAGTGTATGATTATCCTACCTACCCTAGGTGCAAATTAGTTCAGATAATCGACTCTCTACAATACTAAGCTGACTGCACACAGATTTGCACATCCAACAACCTGGCGTATCTCAAAAAATTACTTGGGAAGCTGTAACAGCCATCACAACCCATGCTCAAAATAAAAAAAAAACTATCTTTTTTCTCCAAATCCTTCTCGCACGAACACACGAAATTTAAGATACTTTCTCTAATAATACATAATTGAAGTCACTTGTTATAGGAAAAGTATTAAAGATGATAGTGGATTCATATACAAAACTGCATAAAAAAGCTTGCCAAAAACTAGGGATGCTTTATAGAGTGAAAAAACATTTCTCAGCAATGTAACTAAAATTGCATTTGTCTTTACTTACCCCCTCTCCTTGCTATTTTATGTCCCACCCATCTTTACTAACCTCCAGGCATCACAAAAACCAAAACTTAAACAATGCTATAATAAGGTTGGTAAATTTACAACAAATACCTCTTTCACTACCCACCACTGTGTAGCACTAAAAAGCATAAATTGGTTAGAATTAGCCCATCAACAAATATATGCCCAGCATCTTTTCACCTATAAAATTATCTAGCACCTGTTTGCTTATCCAGCACCAAATAACATTCTATATAGCTATGTTCCCAGTTGGTCATTACGATCCAATGACCACAAACTCCTCTCTGTCCACAAACCTATCAAATCTGCTAGACATGGTCTGTACTCATATCATGTTGCTAAGGCCTGTAACTCCTTACCTATGTCCATCAGGTCAGTACCCTCCCTCCAGTCCTTTAGAACCATTTTGAAAGACTTCCTAGACAAAATCTTGTTCTGTTCTTGCTGAACCCCAGGATAAATTATATCAGTATGAAGAAGTACCTAGTCATACCTTATATCTCAGTACTCACCCTTCTTTGTTCACTTCCTAACTTCAACCAATTTCTTTCCTCTGACTCCTTCTAAGTAATTATGCCATAACCTTGCTTTCTCTCTCTCTCTCTGTCTCTGTCTTTATTTATTTATTTGACATTTGTTAACCAGGTTGGTCCAACTGTGGCAAGCAGCCCATTTTCAGTGGAGACCTGAGTTGAAAAACTCCAGAAGTTTCACAGACCAATAGTAGTAACAGGTATATAACAATATTTATGAATACAGAAAAAATAGCATGTAAAACCTTGTGGTAGTTACTAAATTTAGGTAGGAGAAAAAGAAAACAAAAAGGGAAGCAGTGTTAGTATATGACGTATCTTAAGAGAAGATATTGAACTAGAGTTTGATAATACTAAAGAGAAAGATAATTACAGAGGAGCTAATATGTACACATTTACATCGGCAGAAATAGCCTACATTGCAGTTCCTGTTCATATTATACTAACTTCCATTTAATTGCTTTAATCTGGCTAAAATTTCTCTAAATATTAAATTATTGTCATAGACGTATCTATTTTTAACCAATATTTTCTTAGTATATCTACTTTGTTATAAGTATTTAAGTTGTAGATGTTTTTATATTAGTTTTGAAGCTTCCAAGCCTCTTCTGAAAATGAGCACCTACACAGTGGGACATCCCTAGTAATCACACGTCAATAAATACGTCAATAAATTAATAAATATACCATATATGCACAGGTGATCATTTGCTTGAGTAATAAGGCAGCTAGGAGATGTGATTATTTTAAACAATCTTAAGCTTTCAGTATCAGGTTACTGCCTGTGAGCAGCTCATGGCACCCTGTTAGTATCAGGTTACTGCCTGTGAGCAGCTCATGGCAGCCTTTTAGTATCAGGTTACTGCCTGTGAGCAGCTCATGGCAGCCTTTTAGTATCAGGTTACTGCCTGTGGGCAGCTCATGGCACCCTGTTAGTATCAGGTTACTGCCTGTGAGCAGCTCATGGCAACCTTTTAGTATCAGGTTACTGCCTGTGAGCAGCTCATAGCATCCATTTAGTATCAGGTTACTGCCTGTGGGCAGCTCATGGCACCCTGTTAGTATCAGATTACTGCCTGTGGGCAGCTCATGGCACCCTGTTAGTATCAGGTTACTGCCTGTGGGCAGCTCATGGCACCCTGTTAGTATCAGGTTACTGCCTGTGAGCAGCTCATGGCACCCTGTTAGTATCAGGTTACTGCCTGTGGGCAGCTCATGGCACCCTGTTAGTATCAGGTTACTGCCTGTGAGCAGCTCATGGCAGCCTTTTAGTATGAGGTTACTGCCTGTGGGCAGCTCATGGCAACCTTTTAGTATCAGGTTACTGCCCGTGAGCAGCTCATGGCACCCTGTTAGTATCAGGTTACTGCCTGTGGGCAGCTCATGGCAGCCTTTTAGTATGAGGTTACTGCCTGTGGGCAGCTCATAGCACCCATTTAGTATCAGGTTACTGCCTGTGGGCAGCTCATAGCACCCATTTAGTATCAGGTTACTGCCTGTGGGCAGCTCATAGCACCCATTTAGTATCAGGTTACTGCCTGTGGGCAGCTCATAGCACCCATTTAGTATCAGGTTACTGCCTGTGGGCAGCTCATAGCACCCATTTAGTATCAGGTTACTGCCTGTGGGCAGCTCATAGCACCCATTTAGTATCAGGTTACTGCCTGTGGGCAGCTCATAGCACCCATTTAGTATCAGGTTACTGCCTGTGAGCAGCTCATGGCACCCATTTAGTATCAGGTTACTGCCTGTGGGCAGCTCATAGCACCCATTTAGTATCAGGTTACTGCCTGTGGGCAGCTCATGGCACCCTGTTAGTATCAGGTTACTGCCTGTGGGCAGCTCATGGCATCCATTTAGTATCAGGTTACTGCCTGTGAGCAGCTCATGGCACCCATTTAGTATCAGGTTACTGCCTGTGGGCAGCTCATTGCATTGTCTGCTAAGCTGCAGCCCCCCCCCCCCATGGGTTGTGTTAAGGCATTCCTTATTACGGTCTGTCATTAGTAAATCCACTAAGATATGAAAACAGAGTATTGCAAGACATTTATTGTTCAGAACAGAATGGCAGCATGAAGTGAAGTCTAATGTAATTTCACTAACATGGCAAAACATCAGACTTTAAGTACATGAAACAAAGTACAAGCTAGTCTCACATGATAATATTCTGGAAAATTCTTCACAATTATAATTCATTTCCTTAATTCCCAGTTGAAATATGCAGTCATCATTTACAACCTGTCTATGATGCTACATCTGTGCATTTTCTCATACACACACACTCCTTCTTTCCAGTGACACTGGACCCATCCCAGTTTGATTTTGCCAGGGGCAGGTCATGCCTACTCAATCTGGTGGCTTCTTTAAGGAGGTCACCAATGGAATGGATGAGGAAAAAATGGTTCACATTGCCTACCTTGACCTGGCCAAGGCATTTGACACAATACCCCACTCGGGAATTGTTGACCAAATCAAGAGGTTAGGTACAGACCCATATGTCATGTGGTGGATAGCCAACTGGCTTACAGACAGGACCCAGGAAGTTAGAAATGGAGAGTCCACCTGTACAAAGAAGCCAGTTACAAGTGGAGTCCGTCAGGGATTGGTCCTTAGACTACTCCTTTTTGATATTTACTTCTGTGAAGTCAAGGCTAATGTCAGTGGTCTCTAACTGACTAAATTTGCAGATGATTGCAAATTGGGAGCTGTCATTGAATCCTGCACTGGCACAAATGTTCTTCAGGAAAGGCTGACACAGACAAATAGCTAGTGTCAGAGCCATAGACTAAAACTAAATGCCACGAAATGCATAATAGTATCCTTTGGCAACTCGTCCACCCCTGATAACTATGATATTGACAAAACACCCCTTAGAGCTGACCCAAAAGTCAGGGATACACATAGACAGTAATCTAGCCTTTGACCATCATGTAACTACAGTAGTGAGGAAATCATTCTGTGTTGAACAACTTATAAACAAAGGTATGGCATCCAGGTCCATGGAAGTCATTGTTCCAATGTATTCAGTATTCATCAGACTTATCATTGTGTACAATACCCCCTTTGGCATGTACCTAATCAGGCATATCCAACAACTGGGATGTCCACAGAGGTTCCTCACTAAAAGAATACAGGGCATAAGTAAAATGTCCTATGCAGACTGCCTCAAGGCCATATCCCTGTATTTAGTCTCCTACAGGCTGAGAGGAGATCTATGGATGGCATACAGGGCATTGTCAGACCCTACTCTGATGGATCTCCTGCATATCCACAAAACAGACACCACCCGAATTACCTGCTGGAGAGACAGGCATGTATCCCAGAGACTACCCCATCTCTGGAACAGGCTCCCCATCCATGTGAGGTAGAGTTCCTCCCTAACCCAATTCAAGTGCAACTTGGAAAGTTGGATGGGAAACCGGAAATTCATGCCTGGTTTGGCACCTATGTCTCTAATGGACACAGGTAACCTGTAAATGGTTCATCTCCCAGGCCCATGCTTACCATACCTCCCAACCATACCGAATTACTCGTTTTTTACCGAGTTTTTGGGTCCAAATGAAGGGGTGCCACGATTCCCGATTGGCAACCCTTCATTTCTGATTTTTTTTTTGCTTCATTTTTTTTATTTTTTTAAAAATCACGCTGTCGGAGCTGATGTCATCACGTGCGTGATGACATCAGCTCCGTCAGGGCTACCAGCCAGTCGGAATTGAGCTCAAGGAGCTCACGTCATTATTTCCAGCTGGCTGCGAGCGAGAATACAGCAGCGAGAACCAGGCAGCAACACTAATAGCAGTAATGCTCATTTTTGTTTTTTCCAAGGTGGCTGTGAGCAGGAATACAGCAGCGAGAATTACAGGCAGCAGCACTATCGGTTTCATTTTTCCAAGCAGCAGGCAGCGCGAGCGGGTAAACGTGGGATGGATAAAGCACTCGGTTGGGGAATTAGGTAAAGAAACAAAGGTGTGTGTGTGTACAAATGCACAAATATACATATATACATAAATATTTCTGTATTATACTGATATTCGTTTTTGAGAGTACAGTGTTTTCAAATTGCTTTTTCACTAGATGCCTTGATAGTGCAGCTAAGTAACAGAGCAGAATATTATTCTGGGCAGCCTGATTTCGAATGAAAGAGAACTCATCTATTTTTATACTACTTAATTCTTAAACTTTGGGGAAAGAAAGCTCTTCATGGAGTCCCTGCTTTTGACAGACTGGAGCTTGCAAATAAGTAAGCACTTGTAGATAGGCACCGAGCTCATACTAACACTAAAGTGCAAGGTGTTAACGAGGTGCATTGCAGGGCAGAAGGCTGTGGTGGTGTTTTCCTTCATTTCCTCCTTAAAAAACAAGACTTGTTTTCTCTTATAGCCTTTGTCTGTGCATTCCATAATTATTTTGGTGTTCCTGAATTTCAACTTTGACCCCTTTAAAGTAGAACATTCTTGCTTCCTTCTGCACAGTATTCTTCTGACACATTTTATATCAGCATGCAATGCATCACAAATGTCAATAAAGCATCAGTCGGCGTGTTGTGTTTCAGCATGCATCTGAATTCTAGCAGACAGGCTTGTGGATTTCAAACAAACCTTCATTTATATGCAAATGAGGCTCTTGTAAAGCAGTCCTGAAGCTTTGATGTCACCAGAGCAACAGATCAGAAGACAGCAAAAAAGGTATGATGTTTTCAGTGCCACGATCTATTTGTATTCCATTCAAACTTTGCAATAGCTTGAAAACATAACTCACTTTTCTTAATTTTTAGGGGCATCCCTTATTCTGCATGAAAAACTGCTATCTGTTCTTCTTAAATACATATGTTTCTGCCAAGGAAAATTAATGATTCCGGAAAGCATTCTGTCATATGCAAATCATTTTCAGTCGGCTTTCTCCACAACACTGTTCATCTGTCCCTGATTATTTAAGCCCTGTCATTGATGTTTATGGTAGAGGGCTGAGAATAGCTCTAAAGAAACTGTTGTAATGCATTTCACACAATTGGTGCCCCTTATAACCTTTATGCATAACAAACAGCTTTTCAAAATGTATCTTCTCATTAGAACATGAGAAAAAAAGAAAAAGTTTATTTGAGCTGCCTTATTTTTAAAAATAAAAGAAATAAATCGATTGTGTGCGTGTGTGTGTGTGTGTGTGTGTGTGTGTGTGTGTGTGTGTGTGTGTGTGTGAAAACACCACCAATGTAATACACCTGGTGGCTAGAGGTATTTTGGCTCAAACCCTGTAGCTTTGGTACAGGGTAAAAGGAGCCTAAAGTCCCCCTAGCCACTACCGTTTCTGAGCTTTGCCCAGATTTTTTTGTGCTAAGAGTTGAGAGCTATGGTGAGAAGTGAGAACACAATTTATATTCCCCCATTATTGGCTTTGTTTGTCCAGGTATTTTGTGCTAAGAGGTTGAGAGCTATATTGAGAAGTGAGATCTGAATTCACTAAATGATAGCCATTAAGTTTGTCTTCCTATTTTTCAAACTGCTGATTTAGCATAGTGGTATGTTGCACTGACTATAGTATATAGGATTCTGGTTTCAAGACTTGCCAGTAACATGCATGGTGATAGCACAACATTTTATTCTAGCAGCTTTCCAAAATTATACAAGCAATGTTTAAAATGTGTCCCTGGATTTTGACCAATTGCCCCCCCCCCCCAAAAAAAAAAAAACTGAATTTGAAAATAAGTGCGAGAAGCTGTGCAAGTTGCCTATGGCTTACACTACTGTTATTCTGTTTATAGTCTGGGTGTGGAAGTAGACTTTTATGATGGATATGTTCTGAATTGGGCAGTTTTGTAATTACTGGTTCATGCATTTTTTTTCATTGCCTACAGTACACCCTACTGGAAAAATGTTCATTCAAACAATAAATTTAAAATGCACTCTGTCTAACAAGTGTGCTATATTATACAAGGAATATAACCTAAAGTCAGGAAGGTGTATCAAAGAAAAGAACACATGTATGTTTCTTGTTTTGTGTGCAATGGGCCAATGATATGAAAACAGCCCAAAGGTAATCTTTATCCACCACTGGCTAGATGCATTTTCTTTGGATGTGGTGTGGGTTTCAGTGCTGTTTCAATGAATGTGAGTTTCAAGGGCAGAGAAGTTTTAATGCCAAGTCTGTTTTCATTGTGAGACAGTATTGCTTTGTTTATCAGATGTCTGTTAGTGTTTGTGCATTGATGTGCTGCAAAATGTAAAAATAAAATCCAAATAATCACTGACTGTAGAAGTAAAGCAGTATGCACACATTAGTTTTTATGGTAAATGGGGCGAAATAGCCAGGTAATGTGACATTGGAATCTGGTGCCATATGTTGATTGTCTGTTCTTCAGTTTGCGTTTGAAAGTTGGTATCCCACAATTCCATCGGAGTGGGTGGGGTTATGTAATTATGTATGCAAGTTAGATGTTAATCAGCATACAGATTTGTACCTATTTTTCATGGGCCTTGTCCAGATTTTTGATGTTTCCAGGTTGACAGGTATGATGCTTACACTTATCAATGGTATCAGAACTTGTCTGAGATTTGGGATGCATGGCTAAGCTTAAAAAGGCCCTTGTGGTCATTCGCCTAGTAAACACCTATGAACCTATTAGTAAGGATTAAGGATTACAGTCAGTAAGTAATGACAGACCCTTCAGTTTCAGCCTTCAGGAAAAAGCACGCTAATGCAAAGCCTGATATTCTAGCAACTGTTCAAGGCAATAAGTGTGCTTGCCTGTGGTCCCCTGTCCCCCATTTTTTACCTTTCTCCTTGATTCCTAAGAGGTTGAGAGGTTGTTTGAGGGGTTGCAGTGTGTTGCATACTGTATTTTGACAGCAGTGAGCTTTAATGCAGATATGCTGTGTATAAACTTGACTGCCTTATTAACAGACATTTGAAATATCTTGTGCCAGTGAAAGAAAAATAAAGCTTGCCCTCTTTTCACAAGGCTCATTGCTGTTAATTTAATGGTTCTGCCTAATTTTTTTCTTTTTCTGCCAAATGCCATAGCATAGAAAGAGATAAAGCCCTATCTACAGCCTAGGTACCTAGGTACAATTAGTGGCTCAGGTGCCTGAGGTGCTGGATGAGGGGTGGACATCAATTTAGGTGTTCTCTGGAAGAAGGCTTGATCCATAAATGGGAGTAGACCATGGATGTAAACAAACAAATGGCGGGAACCAAGGGCTAGGTCATAAATGAAAAAAAACCCTAGTGGAAGCAATCAGTGTCACAGCAATCCAGGATGTCCTTGAGTTCTGCACTGACCCACCCTTAGAAAGGAAATAGTCCAGGGGCTGCATGAGAGACTATAGACCTGGTGATGAACGGGGGCACTGGGGTAGCCAGAAACAATGAAACATAAGGGGGACCAACAAATGTTGCTTTTTCTCTTGCATCTGCCACATATTGGTTTATTGACGTGATTATCTAAGTTAAAAATGCTTTAGATGTATCATCTAATCTCCACAATTTCCAGGTACCAATATATGACTGCTATCCCCTTGTGCAACAGACACAGTACAGAGAAGCCACCTATACCTACAAAATATAATGGAATATCTATCCCTACCACAGACTCATGTGCTGCAACGGCATGAAAAATTACTTTTTCATTAACTGTACTTCTGCTGTAGTGCACTAGTCCTCTCACAAAATGGTTTTGATGTGAACACTAATCTACACACAGAATGGGCCAGATGTGGACACTATTCCACTCACAGAATGGTCTAGATATGGACACTAGTCCATTCATAGAATGGCCCAGATGTAGATATCTGCCAGTTATAGTTTTTATATCTTTTAAATGGCAAGCTACACCTGCTAGGTTTAAATATTGAGGGTCCAGGAACTTGGATACCTGCTCGAGATGCCCCCACATAAATTACTTTTTCTACCATATTAAGTCTTGATTCACAACTCTTCTGGAATAAATGCCTAAAAGCTGTATTGTTCACTCTATGATCCTTCCTGTACTCTGATAAACAAATTAGGATTTTGGAAAGCCTGATCTGAAGTAGTTTACTTCATTTGATCTTCAACCTGTGGGTACTGGATCCGTATCGGATCTGAGCTGGCAACTTCACAAGCATCTGCTCCAGGCTCCTCTCCTTACCCATAATACACCACCACTACCTTCCAACCCTCAGATCTTGTTTCCACGGCTGTGCAACGCATTGTGATTCTTGAGCTCCAAGTTGTGAGTAGGTATTTTCAAAGTGATTAGTGTTTTTTGTGTGTGCTTTTTGAAAGTGATTAGTGTTTTTGTGTGTGTGCTCGGTAGGTTTTCTCTATTCTTCCCCTTCACTGGTGCCATAGGTCTCAAACTCTTAAGAGGCCAATGTGGAACACAGACCCTAACAATGTGTGACAAATGGTCAAATGTGGAGCAGCCTATTTTTGCACTGCACGAAACGTGCCTTCGCCATGGAGCATGGTAGAACTGTAAAATTCAATAACACACACTTCTCAGATCCAAAAACCTTTACTTGATAATCTGCAATACCATAACCACACTATAAGTAAATGAAACAGCACTTTACAAAAATAAAAATCACATTTGCTACATTTTATAAAGACATATTGCAATTCACACAAAGTTTAGACCAAGTTAAACAGCATCCCATCATATATCAGATGTAGACTTATTGTATGCTGCTGTGGCTTTCTTGGCAGCCTCTAAAACATATTTTGGCAGCTTAATATCACAGACATCCAGTTCTTCATTCATTTTGACTGCCAACAAAGAGTTCAGTGTTTTTACACTCAGAGACTGACGCAGTTCAGTTTTCACTTTCCGCACCATACTAAATGCTCTTTCCGCTTGTGCATTAGAGTGTGGCAACTAAAGGAGGCTCATCATCAGCTGCTTAAAGAGGGGCAGTTTCCCTTCAGTGCAAAGGTCCCTTAGAAGGTGTGCCCAGTACTGTGACACATGAGTGGGTCCCATCTACTGGGCCTGTCAGATTCCCCGTGTCCTAAATCTGATATTGGGTGAATTCATCGATTAGTTGTTCAGCCTCAACATCATTTTCACATACACCCAGACAGAAGCCAACATCTCTGACAAGCCCTGAAGAAATGTCCAATTTTTTGGCTGGATTAATAAGTAATGCAGCATCTTTCAGTAAGTGATCCTTCATGGGAAAATTTGTCAGCATTTTCTGCAGCACTGCAGCATAAAAAGCTGCAACTTTTTTGTAAAAGTTAAATTCAATAACTGTGCTGGCAATATCCTCCTCATGGCTGTTCATGTACTGCTTGACTTCATAGCCAATCCGCAGTTCACCATTTGGTAGAACACAGCTACTGTCAGTCAACACTGGCACATCACTGTGTTTGATTAGTCTGACAGCAGCTGCAGGTCTGAAGACTCTGCCAGCGTACTGCTGCAGGAGTTTATGCACAGTGGCATGCAGTGTCAGTAGCTGACTTTCTCTGCTCTGAAGCTGTATGTTGAACTCCAATAAGGGTTACAGTGCATACTTAAGGAACATAAAAATCATATGCGCTTCATGACTCTGCAGGTTTTTAGAAATTAAGTCAATCTTAGCAGACATTGGCTCTGCAGACAGAAAATATGAATTTAGAGCTGGCCACATGTCCAGGGTTCTGTTAATAACCTTACCAAGACTGAGCCATCTAGTAGATGCATGTCTAATGATCTTGAGGGGGTCAGTATCTGTGAACAAAGCAAATTCCTGCAGTTTTTGTTGTCTTTGTGCACTAGAACTGAAATGGCAGTACACATCTGATATAAGTTCATCAACTGGTGAATGTAGTGCTTTTACTGCAGCCTTACTGCAGAGATCTGCCAAGTGGCAGAGACACCCCATGTTTATAATTGTGGGCTTCACCTCTTTTAAACGAGACAGCACAGAATTGTGTTTTCCAATCATTGAGGCAGCATTGTCTGAAGAAAAGCCCACAATGTTAGAAAATGAAATGTTAAATTTTGTCAGAGTGGACATTAAAGAATCAAACATTGCTTGTCCAGTTCCTGACACTCATTCTGGCATATGAAGGAACCTTATCACATTTTTGCTTGCCTTTTCATCAAGGTAACCAAACAAGGATGACTAATAGTTTGTCATCTCCCATGTCTGTGCTTTGGTCCATATACACACAGAATGGTGATTTCTGGAAGGCTGCTGCTGCATCACTCTAGTAATGAGGCCCCAGAACATCCCGTGCAATGCATGATGCCTTCGTCGCTCCACATGTCATTTTACGGAGAACATCCTGATCCTCTCCACACTTCTTCATAAATTTCATGATGTGTTCTCCTGCTGCAAATGATAAGTTGTGTTTAGCAAGGAGAGACACAAAACCAACCTCTGCCTCAACCACCTTTGTACTTGTTAAACTCTGAGGTCCAAAGAAATCCACCATAGATCTTCCAGCTGCATGCTTGCAATTCTGCCTGTGTTTCTCACTGTTGGCATGTCTTTGCAGATCATGTCGGCTCCCATGATGGATTGTGAAATCCGTGTTACAAGTCTTGCAGAAAGCAAATTTCACTCCACGCCTACTCATAGAAAGCCAGTCAAAGGCACTTGCCCAACTTGGCTGAAAAATTATGTATCTTCTCTTCTTTGGGGTGCGATCTATATCTACATCCCTGTCCTCACTGTAATCTGGGTAGTCTGTACCTAGCAGGTTTGTAAAACAGAGGTGTCAAACAATGAAACAAATGGGGCTACAGCATAGAAAGGAAACAGGTTCATAGGTTGGTACTGGGCTATCTGCCCGAAGGCATATATTAGCCCAGCCACATTGTGCGGTATTCACTGCCCCTTTAGTAGTTTCCTAGACCCTTGTACTAGCAGCTAGTACCCTTGGCCCCTATCTAGTAGTGCTGTTGGTGTGATCCCAGGTGTGAACTTTCTGTTACCCATTCACTCATCAAGGTTCCTCTTGAAGAGTGATAGTGAGGGGCTCTGTCTTATGTAGATCGGGACCCTGTTCCATAGTAAGGGAAGTCTGTGCGAAGGGACTCTATCCTTCCAGCATGTTCTATTCATTGTTGTGTTGAGGTTTATATCCCTAGAGCGTGTAGCTCGAGTAGATTTGGTTTTGGTAAGATGGAGCACATTCAACATAGCTGGAGAGCTCAGTGAAAATGGTGCTATATGGCCGCACGGCAAACGAGATCTGAGGAATGGGATGAAGGGCACCGTGGGCAGCAGCGCGGCTTAAGAATCCGGTGCATGCCAGCCCGGCACCCGGCCAACTCGGTTCCGAGGGCTCAGAACCACACCCATCAGTGAGGAATGGAAGAAGATTAACAACTTCAGATCATGGGTTCAACTTGGCTAGGCTTGCAAGGACCCTGAGGCCATTAGCCTAGTAACCTCCTACGATCCTTAACCATACAGTATAACATTTCATGAAAAATCTGCTATTATTCTTATAATAATTATAAAATGTGAGTCAAGTGTAGGTATTGACATAATTTACAAAAAAAAAAAAAGAGAGATGAAAATTAGAAAATGTCCTCAATAGTGAAGATGCAAGACAATAGGGCCATAACCTACCCATATCACTGGACGTTTCCTGACTTTGCACCCTCTTGTCTTGCTCATCTCTGCTCCTTTTGTTTGCTATAAAGGCCTGCATGCTTCACTTCCTTGCTTCGATGACACTTTCAATCCTCTGGTGCTCACTTGCCCACCTAGCCAGTGTTGCAGAAGGGAAGAGTGACTTTCATGACATTCAGTACTCAAAGCACCCTTGATTATCTCAAAATCCATGCCAAGGATAAACACATCCAGCTTAACAAAGGCACTTGCAACACACATCATGACAATACTATTTGAATTTTACATTCATCACTTGAGATGTGTTCTACCCCTGTCCT
Source organism: Protopterus annectens (assembly GCF_019279795.1). NCBI lineage: Eukaryota > Metazoa > Chordata > Ceratodontiformes > Protopteridae > Protopterus > Protopterus annectens. The sequence continues at coordinate 1,525,591,405 of NC_056726.1, forward strand.
ACAGCAAGGTGGGGGCCTGGTAAAGATGCCTAAAAAGGTACTTAAAACCAGGGCCCTCTGCACTTTTACAAGAATGTGCCATTTAAGACAAAGAATTCAAGATCAAGTTACACAAAGTTCTACCAAAAACAAAACTGGATACGTCAAAGCATCCCATTACTATAACTCACTTTTGACATCCATCTGGACATACTTCTCAACCTCTTAGTGCAAGAAAACTGGGCAAAGCCCAACATAAAAGGGACACGCAGCACAGAGACTTTAAATATTGCTCTTATAACCTTAGAAATAATGCTCTTATAAGCTTAGAAATATTGCTAGAATATTTCTCTTAAAACCTTACAAATATTGATCTTATAAACCTAGAAAGTTGCTAGAACAGGACCAGTCTTGGCATACAGTTTCTCAAAAAAATAGAAGGCAATTACTTTCAGAGACATACTACGGGGACAAGCAGTAGAAACAGACACTTTAAATACTGATGTTTTAAACTTAGAAAGATGCTAGAATAACAGAATCTGTTTAGGCATACAAAATTACTATCACTTCAGAGACATACTAGGGACACAAAACACTGAGACTAAATATTAATACTTACACACTTAGAAAGTTGCTAAAACAACAGGATCTGTATTAGCATACCACTTCTAAAGGGAAATATTTTCAAGTTCACCCATTACAGCTAAAAGCCTAAAACACTTACCTCTGCTCTGCCTATACACACCACGGTACCACTTCAGCAATACAATCCAAGGCTGCACTGTCACAAATAATTCAATATAACCACCACAGCACAAAGTTGATATTCCATCTCTGTTGTAGAGCAGAGTAGCAGAAAGAAAATCCTCAGCAAACGCACTCCTCTCACCGACCGAGTCACCTCTCTGTCCTGGCAGGCTAACTTCCACTTCCGAGTCTGACTCCCGCAATGTCTTTGTCTGCAGCCAGCCACTCCTTCCTTCCTTCCTTCCTTCTTCCAGCCAAACTTTTTATGTAGTCAGCAGTCGGTCGAAGTATAATCTCTGATTCCTGGAAGCCTTTTTCAAGCCATTATTTTGGCGTGAAAAGGCTTCCAGGAACACGATTGGCTTGTATTTTGGAGCTCTCATTGGCTCCCCACCTCCTCAGACTATCTAATTAATTGGCTCGTAGACCGAGTTTGCGATTGGTCGTAAATGCGGTCTACGAGCCAATCAGAAACTGCAGAGCACAGCCAACATGGAAGGGTAGCAGAGCTATGCATTGGTTTGTATGCCACAATGCCGATTGGCAGTAATTGCGGTATACAAACCAATCAAAAGCTTTGTAGCGGCGCCGCAGCTGTTTAATGCGGAACAACGGAACAGTGGCTTCGCTCTTCATTAAATGCTGAGCGTTACACATAATCCGGAGCACTTGGATGCTCTGACTGGTGCATCGAGTTTAGTGTTTGTTTCTTAGTTTTTAGGCAGTTAGTTAGTTTGTAGTAGTTAGTCTTCCCCTCCCCCCATCAGCCTTATGTGTGCTTGTCTGAGTGTGTGGTGCATGCAGTGTGTTTCTTGAAAGTTTGTTCTTGTTGTTTAGTGAGATATGTCTGCTCTCTCTAAACAAGTTTTCAAAAGATGGCCACAAATTGCCACCTGATGATGGCCACACTCTTTGTGTGCTGTGTTTGGGTGTGGCCCATTTAGTCACCAACTGCACTATTTGCGCAGGTTTTAACCCATGCACCGTTAAGGATCGGAGGGCCAAATTAATTATGAAGGGCCTGCTCCCTTCTATGGAGGCAGCCATGTCCTCTTCTGCTTTGGTGACAGCTGTTGCTGTGACCACCTCTCCTTCTACTTCTGTCCTTGTTTCTCCTCCCTCCCAGGCTGGGAGTCATCCTCCTGCCTCTAAGCCTGTGGAAGTGGAGAGTAGAAAAGGCAGAGAGAAGGAGAAAGAGCACAGTTCGGAGAAGAGAAAAAGGTCCCCGGACCTTTCGGCTCCGACCGGACCTCCTACCAAAACTCAGCCTAGGCACCATGACTCCCCTCGGCTCCAATCCCCTAGATTTTCTCTGGAGCTGGAGGAGCCCAGACCACCCTCTAGAGTCTCGGTTCTTTAACCAGCCAGGTCGGAGTCCATGACTTCGTCACAGTCCACCCACAGTCTCTCTGAAGTTGACATGGATAAAATAATGCAGAGACTTGCTGGCCCCCTGTCTCTCTGGAGGGGGAGCTCGTTCCCTTCTTTATTCCTGTATCTCCTCCAATCCATCCCCTGGTTTTGGAGTACATGGATCCAAGAGTGCCCCTAGTCAGGGGGTCAGTGCCGACTGTACCTGTCTCCTTGATGCTGGCTGACAGCTGCCTGGAGCATGTTGGAGCTAACTAGTTCAGCTCTGAGTGGCTCTCTGAGCCAGAGCCTGCGTGTCAGATCCGAGGGGGTGGAGCTGTTTCCATTGGCTATGACCTTAAAGGGTCACGGCCCCCTCCTCGGAGCACCATCTACTTCAGGCCCAGCTCTGATTCCCGCATCAGATCCGGGGATAAAGTTTCCCTTAATGGTGTTCTTCCCTTAATTGTGTCCTTCGGAGACATCATGGAAATCTTGCACCAGCGGGGAGGTTGGTCCACCCCAAAACCTTCCTCTGATGAATCTGTGTTCCTGGAGGTGTTCGGCATGGGCCCATCTACTTCCTGGGTGTCCCCTCCCGTGGATCCTTTAGTGAACTTGTTCACCTCGTGGGCTTGGAAGGAGCCGGACACTGTGGAGCCAATCCCTAAATACATGGACATAATATTGAGCCCCCCTGCAGACAGACCAGCTTGGAATAAAGGGTCCCCTGTAGACACTATGGTGGTAGCAGCAGCCACCAAAAAGGAACTAGCCCAGGAGAGTTCCTCGATCCATCCTCCTGACCATGAGTCTAGGGAAGCAGGTTTATGCGTCAGTGACCTTTTCTATCAGAGCACTGAACTATCTGGCCCACGTTACTAGACTACAGCACAAGCTGGTTAAGGAACTGGCTGAGTCTCCCCCAAAGTCCATGTCGCAGGAGAACAGGGCTACGTTCTCCGCGAGGATGGCTACCTTGACAGAGGTTTCAAACACGTATATGTGACTCCTCTCACACTCGACCAAAGGAGCAGCTAGGGCAGCTGGGTCAGTTCATGGAACACTTCAAGGCATCTTTTGCGAATGCCCCATATGACGGCTCTTCCCCCTTTGGTAAGACCATCCGAGACACCTTGTTCCAGAGTGAGAAAGATGAAAAGACACTGCCTGCAGTTGGAATCCGCTCCTCAAACCCTCAAAGATCCTTTTCTCAGAATCAACGAGGGCAAAAGAAGATGTGGTTCCAGAAGTCTCAGTATTCCCGGGACACTCAGGGCTATTTTTCCCCTCGAGGCAGAGGGGGGCAAGATACATGCTGACCCAGAGGCAGATGGGGACCAAGGAATTTTGAGTCTCAAGAACCTTTCTCGGACAGGCCCGCGCAGCAAAAAGAGAGCAACTGGATGTGCTCGTTCAACCTTCAGGACACTTACTACAACATAAAGATGCATAGAAGCTCCAGGAGGTTTCCCCGCTTCCAGTTATGAGCCAATCATTATCACTTTTTAGCCCTACCCTTTGGTCTCACCACAGCCCCCAGGGTGTTCACCAAAGTGATGGCTATAGTAGCGGTTTACGTGAGGCTTCAGGGGATTCAGGTCTACCCTTACTTGGACGAATGGCTCCTTACTGCTCGCATCAAGCATCTACTTTGTTGGATCAGAGATTATTTCCTAAAGCTTGCACACTATCTAGGGATTACAATCAACACAGCTAAATCTCTTCTGAATCTTGTCAAGGTGATAGAATACATAGGGTCATTTACACACCCTACCAAAAATGAGAGGCATGCCAAACCTGCCACACAATCAAAGGGCAGAGGCACAAAGGCAAATTACAGATCTCATAAACATGAAAGCTATTCAAGAGGCACCTACGCATGAACAAGGTCAAGGTTTTTATTCCAGGCTATTTCTGGTACCAAGGAAGGGAAAAGATTGGAGATCTATTTTGGACCTATCCATCCTAAACACATTTCTACTCGTACCAAAATTCAAGATGCTCACTCTACAGCAACTTCTTCCCATGCCGGGCAGGGAGTCTTGGCTGGTAACACTGGACCTCAAGGAGGCATACCTGCATGTCCCAATCAGACAAAATTGCAGAAGGTACCTCAGATTTCTTGCAGGTTCAACCCATTATCAATTCTCTGCATTGCCCTTTGGCTTATCTACTGCGCCCAGAGTATTCACAAAATGCCTGGCATCAGTAATTGCCTACTGCAGACTTCAAGGGATACAAATATACCCCTATTTGGACGACTGCCTGATCCAAGCAGACAGCAAGCACATTCTTCTGAAACATCTGGCTTATGTAATAATGTTGTTGAACTCTCTGGGATACACAGTCAACAAAAAGAAATCAAGGCTAATACCCTCTCGGAAGATAATTTTCCTGGGTGCCAATTTGGACACAAACACCTAGATGGCCTACCTCACGCCAGAGAAGCAGGGGAAACTAATTCAATACTTCAGAACACTAGCAAATTGCACCAGGCTGACTGCAAGGAAATTCCTGCAGGCTCTGGGATTCATGGCATCTTGCATCTTACTAATCCCATGTGCAAAGCTGCATATGAGGAAACTACAATGGTACCTGAAAAACATATGGTCTCAACACAGCCACAGTTTGGAAACAATAATACCACTAATTCCATGTCTGCAAAAGGAATTTCTGTGGTGGGCTCAAGCATGTCAAACAAACACAGGTCTTCCATTCAGCAAGCCTCAAGCAAATCAAGTCATCACAACAGACACCTCGGACTACGCCTGAGGGGCGCACATGACAGATCGGTGCATTCAGGGCAAATGGTACCAAAAAGAAAAGCACCTTCACATCAATCAAAAGGAAATGCTAGCAGTAATAAATGCTATTATAGCTTTCAAGGACATTCTACAACCAGGTCAACTATTGATAAGAACGGACAACACCACAGTTATGTGGTACCTAAACAAACAGGGAGGAACACATTCTTACCCCCTATGCAGACTAGCCATGTCACTTTGGAACATGGCCATGGACTTACAAATCGAACTACAAGCACAGTACCTGCCAGGCAGGGAAAACATGCTGGCAGACAACCTAAGCAGGAATATGACAGATCCACACGAATGGAAATGGCATCCAAATGTTTTTACAGAAATAATCCAAGAATGGGGAAGGCCAGACATAGATCTCTTTGCCTCCCACAAAAATCATCAATTGACAAAATTCTGCTCAAGGATTTTCCATCCAAAGGCCTGGAGAGTAGACGCTCTCTCTTTCAGTTGGACATCAATGACAGTTTATGCCTTCCCACCTCTTCCTCTGCTGCCCAAAGTTCTATTGAAAACCAGAGCAGACAGACCAAAGATGATTCTCATTGCTCCAGACTGGCCAAGGCAACACTGGTACCCACTCCTGAGGAGCCTGACGCATTCCCCACCATGGACCCTGCCTCTAATGCGTCTTCTTCTGACTCAGCACAGCTTCAAAACTCTTCACAGCCAGTTAAAAACACTCAATCTAGCCACATGGAAGATTCCTTAGCATCACAACAGGCCCTACTCTCCAAGGAGGTGCAGGATGTCATTTTGGAGGCCAGAAGGCCATCAGCTAGAATAGCTTACTCCGCAAAATGGAAACGGTTTTGTGTCTGGAATGAGAAAAAGGGCCAGGATCCTGGAAAACTGAATTTACCTCAAATACTACAATATTTGGCTGAGCTGCTAAGCAGTGGACTTTCATTCTCCTCCATCAAAATCCATGCCTCAGCCATTTCTGCAGAATACAACACTGATCCACCTTTATTCTCTCACCCTCTCTTAAGACAGTTCCTCAGAGGGGCTAAAAATTTAAGACCTCCAAGGAAACAACCAATACCTGCCTGGGATCTTAATTTCATTCTGGAAAAACTGACCTTGCCTCCCTGTGAGCCAGCTGCTTCATCAGATTTGCAATATTTGTCCTGGAGAACAGCTTTCCTTCTGGCTATCACCTCAGCTCGTAGAGTTTCAGAACTACAGGCTCTCATGGCTGTCCAGCCTTTTATCATCTTCCATCAGAACAGAGTTTCCTTACGAACCAACCTGTCCTTTATGCCTAAAGTGGTATCCAGGGTGGCTTTAAATCAGGCCATACATTTACCTACTTTTTATCCTAATCCTCAAAACAAAGGGGAGAGATTACTACATTCCTTGGACATCCACAGACAACTGCGTATTTGGACAGAACAAAGCCTTTCAGAAAATCAGAACAGCTCTTTGTGTCCTATGCGGTAGGAGCTCAAGGAAAGCCTATTTCCAAACAGACAATCTCAAAATGGATAGCCCACTGCATACGTTTTTGCTATTCCTTTCATGGCAAAACTGTACCTACAGACATTAGAACTCATTCCACCAGGGCCACAGCCACCTCTGCAGCCTTCCTCAGAGGAGTTCCTACCAAGGATATTTTGGAAGCAGCCACTTGGAGTTCTGTGCATACCTTCTCCAAGCACTACAACCTACCATTATACTCCAAATCTAGAGCAGGCTTTGCCACTGCAGTCTTGCAGGGCATTTTGGCTCCTCCTAGTTCCACCTAGTGCCTACCACCCCTTTCTTAGCTTTGGGATTCTACCCATCTGTTATGACTGCAGCTGTATGCACGATGAACATAGTACAGTTTTGTACCTACCATAAATGTAGATGTTCGAGTGCTAATACAGCTGCAGTCCAGGTTTCCCTCCCAACTTCCTCTCTAGGCTAACACATCCTCATACAACCTGATTGGGGTATCCATTTATGATGTATTTGCTTGCAACTACTGTATTTTGATTATATTGCACTGCATTATTACACAAATTTATGTATTGCCTTCCTTCTGGGGGCACCTGACATCTGGGGCAAGAAAAACTGAAGAAAATGGCGTCGGCTGGTTCCTTTATACCCCTGTCGCACTGACGTCAGGGAAGAAGCGACGACAACCGACACTGGACCTAGACTTTGGAATTCGGCCGACCAAGGACCCGCCTGACAGCAGGAGAACCCATCTGTTATGACTGCAGCTGTATTAGCACTCGAACATCTACATTTATGGTAGGTACAAAACTGTACTTTTAAGCTATTCTTGATTTTTTGGCAAATATTTTTCAACAAGGGGCTAGCTCGTCTACGGTCAAAGTTCAACTAGCCGCCATTTTTCATTTTCATGTGAGTGAGAATTCTGCTTCTTTAGCCTCTTCCAGATTGTGCAGAGCTTTTATTAAAGGTACCTTTCTCTTACGTCCACCGGTCAAAGATCCCATTCCCCCGTGGGACCTTACTATGGTACTTCAAGCGTTGGTTGCTCCTCCATTTGAACCTGCAGCAACCACAGATCTTAAGTTTTTGTCTTGGAAGACAGCCTTTCTAGTGGCCATCACCTCAGCTAGGAGGGTTTCAGAACTTCAGGTATTGTCTGTCAAGGTTTGGTACATGATTTTCCACAAGAACAGAGATGTTCATCGTGCATACAGCTGCAGTCATAACAGATGGGTTCTCCTGCCATCAGGCGGGTCCTTGGTCGGCCGAATTCCAAAGTCTAGGTCCGGCGTCGGTTGTCGTCGCTTCTTCCCTGACGTCAGTGCGACAGGGGTATAAAGGAACCAGCCGACGCCATTTTCTTCAGTCTTTCTTGCCGCGCGGTGCCCGAAGCAGAAGCAGTTCGCAAGTGCCAGTCGGCCAGCTCCTGAAATTATGAAAATTTTGAAACCGAAGTCTTCTTGAAAGCTAAGTACCCCATTGGAGAAACTTTTCTTGCCTCAGACCGATGTCAGACAAAGTTAATAATTGTATTTCATGTGGGAAGCAAATACCGCATAAGGATTTCCATTCCCTCTGTATACCTTGTTTAGGCCCAGACCACGACGTCTCGGTCTGCCGCTTTTGTGCTACATTCAACAAACGCACCATTAAGCGTCAGGCGGAGTTCAACCAGCATTATTTTGGAAAAACATTTAACTATATTATGTCGTCGGATACTCCGACTCCAGTTTTGTCTAAAAACCGCAAAGATAAGGACCGACACACGAGGTCCGCGGCCTCTATCGACACCACGCCAAAGCCGACTACACATGGTCTGGTTCTCAGCGAGGCACCTACGCAGCCCTTGACTACCGACGACACTTCATTGGCGGTGTCTCCTGTGCCCGAGGTCGCAGGCTCCTCGGCCCACACCCCGACTACTGATACCAAAGCCACTCTTGGCGTTGAACCTCAAAATGTGGACAGGTCTACCTCCACTCAAGGTGTCTTCAGACCTTACTCTTCTTTCTCCGTCAAGGCTTTCACTAAGTCTAAAGCAGCCATGCACTCTAAGAGACAAGCTACTCAGGGCCCATCTCCAGGCCCCATGCCTAAAAAACAGATGCTTAAAATGGCTGAGGATTTAATTACTCCTATCAGGGGTTCTCAACCCCCACCGGACAAAAGGCCCAGAGTGGAGGAAGAATCCTCCTCCTCTGATCAGGGCTCCATTAATTCAGACCACTCTGATGATCAGGAACATTCTTACTCCCCTTTTGAAGACTCTGATGCGGAGGAGTCCATTCCTTCTGTATCCCCCCCAGAGGATTACTCATTTGGGGAAACTTTGCATATCTTAAGGGAACACTTCCACTGGGAAGGCCAAGATTATTCAGATTCCAAGAAAAGGCTTAGGGAATTTCTCTTACTACCTCAGCACAGGCCTCTGGCTATACCTCCTGTCTTGGACATCCTAGATGATGTTTACTCGGAGGCCTGCCTTAACCCGGACTCTCTGCCTCCAGCCCCAGTTAAGCCTGACAGGTACTACAGGGTTCCTGACTCACACCAATTTCTATACAAAAGCCATGCTGCTGACCCAGAAACCATCTCACAGGGCCCCAAGGGAATTAAGGCCTCCACTGCTAAAAATCCATTGCCTTCCGAGAGAGATTCCAGATCCTTAGAAAGGTGGGGAAAAAAGGTATATACCTCGCTACCTTAACCATGAGGGCCTTAAACTGTCAGTTCCATATGCTAAAATACCAACAGTTTTTGTTATCACAATTGAAAAGTAAAATGTCACAACCTGAACAACCAGACTTGAATGAGTTGCAGGATTTGATGCATAGTGCAGAACAAGTGGGTAAGCATACCTTACAATGTGATTTTGATGCTCTAGAGGCCTCATGTAGAGCTGCTGTTACAGGATCAGTCATACGTAGACATGCCTGGCTCAAGGAACAAACCTTGCCTGATCATGTCAAAGCTAAATTACTAGATGCCCCTCTTCAAAAGGATGTATTATTTGGTGCTAATGCTGAGGAGGTATTAAGGAAAATGGAGGAAAAGGCTAAATCAATGCAAACTGTGAAAGATTTTCTACAGGTACAACCCCCACATTTCAGTAGAAATTGGCCTTCCAAAAATTGGTCCTTTCCAGCCATGGACAGACCCCAAAGAGGCAGATACAGGCACCCGAGGGGCAGAGGACAATCCCAAGGATCGTTTAGAGGCAGACAGTGGCAAGCTCCTACACAAAGAGGTGGTGAGGATAATTCGCACTCATTCAGAAAGCAAGCCCAATGACTTTCCCCTTTGCATGCCAAACAAGACTCAAATGGCAGCCCCCTTAGGAGGAAAGCTGGCATTATTTTCAAGAAATTGGAATATTGTCACAAAAGACAAATGGATCCTGGACATCATAAACAGAGGCTACAGATTCCATTTTCACACCCTTCCAAAAATGAGAGGCATGCCAAACCTGCCACACAATCAAAGGGCAGAGGCACAAAGGCAAATTACAGATCTCATAGACATGAAAGCTATTCAAGAGGTACCTACGCACGAACACGTTCAAGGTTTTTATTCCAGGCTATTCCTGGTACCAAGGAAGGGAAAAGATTGGAGACCTATTTTGGACCTATCCATCCTAAACACATTTCTACTGCACCAAAATTCAAGATGCTCACTCTACAGCAACTTCTTCCCATGCTGGGCAAGGAGTCTTGGCTGGTAACATTGGACCTCAAGGAGGCATACCTGCATGTCCCAATCAGACAAAATTGCAGAAGATACCTCAGATTTCTTGCAGGTTCAACCCATTATCAATTCTCTGCATTGCCCTTTGACTTATCTACTGTGCCCAGAGTATTCACGAAATGCCTGGCATCAGTAATTGCCTACTGCAGACTTCAAGGGATACAAATATACCCCTATTTGGATGACTGCCTGATCCAAGTGGACAGCAAGCACATTCTTCTGAAACATCTGGCTTATGTAATAATGTTGTTGAACTCTCTGGGATACACAGTCAACAAAAAGAAATCAAGGCTAATACCCTCTCAGAAGATAATTTTCCTGGGTGCCAACTTGGACACAAACACCCAGATGGCCTACCTCATGCCAGAGAAGCAGGGGCAACTAACTCAATACTTCAGAGCACTAGCAAATTGCACCAGGCTGACTGCAAGGAAAATCCTGCAGGCTCTGGGATTCATGGCATCTTGCATCTTACTAATCCCATGTGCAAAGCTGCATATGAGGAAACTTCAGTGGTACCTGAAAAACATATGGTTTCAACACAGCCATAGTTTGGAAACAATAATACCACTAATTCCATGTCTACAAAAGGAATTTCTGTGGTGGGCTCAAGCATGCCAAACAAACGCAGGTCTTCCGTTCAGCAAGCCTCAAGCAAATCAAGTCATCACAACAGACGCCTCGGACTACACATGGGGGGCGCACATGACAGATCGGTGCATTCAGGGCAAATGGTCCCAAAAAGAAAAGCACCTTCACATCAATCAAAAGGAAATGCTAGCAGTAATAAAGGCTATTATAGCTTTCAAGGACCTGCTGCAACCAGGTCAACTATTGATGAGAACGGACAACACCACAGTTATGTGGTACATAAACAAACGGGGAGCAACACATTCATACCCCCTATGCAGACTGGCCATGTCACTTTGGAACATGGCCATGGACTTACAAATCGAACTACAAGCACAGTACTTGCCAGGCAAGGAAAACACACTGGCAGACAACCTAAGCAGAAATATGACAGATCCACACGAATGGAAGTTACATCCAAAAGTTTTTACAGAAATAATCCAAGCATGGGGAAGGCCAGACATAGATCTCTTTGCCTCCCACAAAAATCACCAATTGACAAAATTCTGCTCAAGGATTTTCCATCCAAAGGCCTGGAGAGTGGACGCTCTCTCTTTTAGTTGGACATCAATAACATTTTATGCCTTCCCACCTCTTCCTCTGCTGCCCAAAGTTCTATTGAAAACCAGAGCAGACAGACCAAAATGATTCTCATTGCTCCGGACTGGCCAAGACAACACTGGTACCCACTCCTGAGGAGCCTGACACATTCCCCACCATGGACCCTGCCTCTAATACCTCTTCTTCTGACTCAGCACAGCTTCAAAACTCTTCACAGCCAGCTAAAAACACTCAATCTAGCTGCATGGAAGATTCCTTAGCATCACAACAGGCCCTACTCTCCAAGGAGGTGCAGGATGTCATTCTGGAGGCCAGAAGGCCGTCAACTAGAAAAGCTTACTCCGCAAAATGGAAACGGTTTTGTGTCTGGAATGAGAAAAAGGGCCAGGATCCTGGAAAACTGAATTTACCTCAAATACTACAGTATCTAGCTGAGCTGCTAAGCAGCGGACTTTCATTCTCCTCCATCAAAATCCATGCCTCAGCCATTTCTGCAGAATACAACACTGATCCACCCTTATTCTCTCACCCTCTCTTAAGACAGTTCCTCAGAGGGGCTAAGAATCTAAGACCCCCAAGGAAACAACCAATACCTGCTTGGGATGTCAATTTCATTCTGGAAAAACTGACCCTGTCTCCCTTTGAGCCAGCTGCCTCATCATATTTGCAATATTTGTCCTGGAAAACAGCTTTCCTTCTAGCTATTACCTCAGCTCATAGAGTTTCAGAACTACAAGCTCTCATGGCTGTGCAGCCTTTTATCATCTTCCATCAGGACAGAGTTTCCTTACGAACCAATCCGTCCTTTATGCCTAAAGTGGTATCCAGGGTAGCTTTGAATCAGGCCATACACTTACCTACCTTTTATCCTAATCCTCAAAACAAAGGGGAGAGATTACTACATTCCTTGGACATCCACAGACAACTCCGTTATTATCTGGACAGAACAAAGCCTTTCAGAAAATCAGAACAGCTCTTTGTGTCCTATGCTGTAGGAGCTCAAGGAAAGCCAATTTCGAAACAGACAATCTCAAAATGGATAGCCCACTGCATACGCTTTTGCTATTCTTTTCATGGCAAAACTGTACCTACAGGCATCAGATCTCACTCCACAAGGGCCACAGCTACCTCTGCAGCTTTCCACAGAGGAGTTCCTACCAAAGATATATTGGAAGCAGCCACTTGGAGTTCTGTGCATACCTTCTCCAAGCACTACCACCTACCATTATACTCCAAAACTAGAGCAGGCTTTGCCACTGCCGTCTTGCAGGGCATCCTGGCTCCTCCTAGTTCCACCTAGTGCCTACCACCCCTTTCTTAGCTTTGGGATTCTACCCATCTGTTATGACTGCAGCTGTATGCACGATGAACATAGTACAGTTTTGTACCTACCATAAATGTAGATGTTCGAGTACTAATACAGCTGCAGTCCAGGTTTCCCTCCCTCCTTCCCCTCTTGGGACAGGCCTATAGGCTAACATATCCTCATACAACCTGATTGGGGTATTCATTTATGGTGTATTTGCTTGCAACTACTGTATTTTGATTATATTGCTCTGCTTTATTACACAAATTTATGTATTGCCTTCCTCCTGGGGGCACCTGACATCTGGGGCAAGAAAAACTGAAGAAAATGGCATCGGCTGGTTCCTTTATACCCCTGTCGCACTGACGTCAGGGAAGAAGCGACGACAACCAACACCGGACCTAGACTTTGGAATTCAGCCGACCGAGGACCCGCCTGACGGCAGGAGAACCCATCTGTTATGACTGCAGCTGTATTAGCACTCGAACATCTACATTTATGGTAGGTACAAAACTGTACTTTTCTCTTCACACTAATCCTTCTTTTCTCCCAAAAGTAGCATCGGAGGTTAATATCAATCAAATTATCAATTTACCCATTTTCTTTCCAAATTTTACAAACAAAGTGGAGTACAAGTTGCATTTGTTGGATGTTCATAGACAGTTATGGTTCTATTTGCACAGGACCAAAACTTTTCGTAAATCTGACCAGTTGTTTGTGTCCTTTTCTAAACCTTTTTTGGGTAAATCTATCTCCAAGGTGACCATTGCTAGGTGGATCTTCCTATGTATCCTATAGATCTACAAGGATAAAGGTTTGTCTCCTCCAGGTCAGGTTAAAGCTCACTCGACTAGGTCCATGGCTACTTCTGCTGCCTTTTGGTCGAGAGTATCATTAGACTTTTGTTCTGTGGCTACTTGGCCCTCATCTCATACTTTATTTCTCACTATAAATTGGATTTGATTTCTTGAAGGAGAGCATCCTTTGGTTCCGAGGTGCTCTGGAATATCCTTCCATGAGGGCCACACAGGTCTTTAGTAGCTGGGGACTCTGTCCCACAAGTTGAAGATCAAATGAAGTAAACTACTTCAGGTAAAGAAGTTATGTACTTATCGTAACGCTCCATCTGAGTAGTTCTTCTTCATTTGTCTTCGACCGTCCCTTCTGCCTTCCCCTGGCCTTACCATATGGACAGCATTTATAGCTGGTCTTAGGTGTGAAAGATGTTTTTGGGATCGGGTTGTTCAGTGTAAGGTGCAGCAAACTTGATCTGAGGGTTGGAAGGTAGTGGTGGTGTATTATGGGTAAGGGGAGGAGCTTGGAGCTCGGAGCAGATGCTTGTGAAGTTGCCGGCTCGGATCCGATATGGATCCGGTACCCACAGATTGAAGACAAATGAAGTAGAACTACTCAGATGGAACGTTATTGTGAGTACATAACTTCGTTTTGTCCACTAACATGTCTTAGACAAGTGTCCTTGACAATATTAGAGATTATATTTCTGTGCTATAAACTTTTAAATAAGTACCCTGCTAATGAACTATCTGTTTATAAAAACAGGTTGCATCATGCTTTGAAGATGTATTCTTCATCTTTTCGTCTGTATGATGCATATTACATTTGTTTTTCTTTTTTCATTTGTGGTCATAAAATATGACTGAACTAGAAAACAGGTTAGTAAGATGCATAACCTGTTTTTTTTTATTTTGTTAACATTACATGGATTATTTTTCATGCTGGTTTCTCCTGCACAGTAAAGAAAATGCAGATTATTGTGTATTGCGCCTAGTTTCTCATCATCTTTTTGAATATGTGCACAGATTATCTAGTGCTGAATTACAGAGTCACAGTTAAGTTTGAACACAAACGTATTTATACTTAAAAGAAAATTTAGAACAATGTCTATAGAGTAAATAATTTTATTGGAAAGATTGAAATATACTGTTTTAATCTAGTGTTTGCAAAAGAAGAATTCTAACCTCCCTGTGGTCAAGTTTTTCACTTTATATGTAATAATATTGCAATGGAAACAAGCAGTTTATTTCAACAAAACCATTCAAATGAAATCTTTATTTTTTATTTTATTTGCTGACTGGAATGGAGCAGTCATCCACACAGACCTTTTTCAGACTCAGCCTGGGAGGACAGTATTTATTATTATTTATTTATTTATTTGACATTTGTTTGACAGTATGTTAGGTAAATTGCTTTGTCACACTGAAGCAGTTCAGGTTTAGGGAATCAAACCTTGACTAAGGTTTGAAGCTTATTAACAAGGGGGGAGGAGTATGGCCTAATGGTTAAGATGTTTTCCTTACAAACACAAGGTACAGGGTTTGAGTCTCACAATGGGTAATTGGCTAGGCTTAAAATGGCTCGCAAGGGCAGTTAGCTTAGTACTAACATATGAACCTATGAACAGTTCATAGTTGTAATCCTCTGTGCTTATTGCTGGAAAGTTCTGGATAATTATAAATATTAACTATAAAATATCATTGTAAGGTGTTTCAGTGTCCACTTTATGTAAACTGTTATATGAAATACCACTGAAAAGTTTGGGAACATCTTTAAATCAAGTAATTTATTTGTGAGTTAGAGATATAACAGAAAAAAATGACTTTTAATTTTCTGTCCATACTGGTAGCTATTTATCTGATAGTCATTGGCATAGATGTATTCATACTCCTACAGGTTTACTTGAAATGTGTCCAGTAAACGTTTAACATGTGCTGGGGATGTGAAGAAGGCAGTGCGGGTGATTAGTGTATATTGTTATAATTGTTTGAGAGGTGTTTCGATTAAATGAAGAGATATTTAATTCTGGATTGAAGAGTTCAGCTGGTAATTATGGTAAATGGCGCTACAGCTCGGCTTGCTCTGCGCTGATGAGCTGAGTCGTACTGCAGTGTCATTTATTAATTCACAGACATCCACATCCCCAAAAAAGCGCCATCTCATTATCCAAGAATTACATGCCCATGAATTGCTCCACTGTACAGCTGGGACAATAATGCAGGGGAGCACCTGCCCCTGTGCTACTGCATTTTGCAGGCACTACGAGGACACACACAGGCACTGATCCCCACCATCCAACAACATGCAAGCAGCTCACACACAGACAGGTACACATAAACAGAAAGATGCACACAAATATATATATAGACCTATGCACACCTACACATATATAGATAAACAGATATATCTCTATATATAGCTATACATATATAGCTATATAGTGGGTCTATATTAAATCAGCGAACGCTGATTTATTGACCCCATGTAAGCGAAAGCTTACAATCCCGAACACTTAGAACAGCGATTTTTTTCCCCAGGGAAAAAAATCGCTGTTCCAAAAAAGAAAAAAAAAAAAACAAAAAAAAAACCTTTAAAACATTACACAACATTCACCCCCCCACACACCCCGACATGGGGGCTGTGCCCACCATACCCCACTACTTAAATATACCAACTCCAAGATCTCACTACAGTGACAAAAACAGTAAAATAACAAAGGTGACCAAGCGATTTCTTTCCCAGGGAAAGAATTTGCTTATATGCTGTTTTGCTATTTTGCCATTTTGCGCTTTCAAGTTCGATCAAGATGCAGTTGAAATAATACATATTCGATCATATGATAGTGAACCTACATATATATATATATATATATATATATATATATATATATATATATATATATATATATATATATATATATACACACACTCTCACATACACACACACACACACTCACATACACACACACACACACACATACACACACACACAAACACACACACACAAAACCAAGAACGACCAACTGTCTATGTAAAGTTTAAGGCAGTTTAATCACCATTCCACCATAAAGCTTAGCAGTAGCATAACAGACTGATCACAGAAAGGTTTCACTGATTGGTATTTATTTATTTTTATTTATTTACAGTTTGTTTGTCAGGATGGTCCACTGGGCTACAAGGAGTCTGTTTTCAATGGAGTCCTGGGGAGAAATGCTCCAGAAAAAATACAGGTTATAAAATTACAAAGAATTATAAAATTACAACATGAGAGTTAGAAAATGCAAGGTAGTAGCAGTTGCAGTAGATTGTCATTTGAAAGAACAAAATAGTACAGTATATGAGAAACTCTTTGCAAACAAATTAGGATTATTTGCAAAATATGTTAATTCTTAGTGTTTATTATTTGGAATTGTAATGCTGAGGAGGCTATTAGTGGATGTATTGGCTATAGAGAGAACTATAATTGAGGAAGTTATGTAGGATGGGGACAAGAGCATTCCCATTGTGAGGTTGGGTGTGATTTGAGAAAAGTTTTGAAAAGAGAGACTGTTAGTGGTACTCAACAAAAACAACTACATCACTGTGGAAAAAATCCTGCATCATACCACTGCACAAAGGCGACACATCTACAGAGTTTAATAAGTACAGACTGATAACGATTCTTTCCCCCTGTCCGAAATATTAGAGAAATGTATCCATATGCAGCTGATGGAATACCTAACCTCAAATAACCTGCACTGAGAAACACAACATGGCTTTAGGCCCCATTACAACACCACTACTGCTCTACTACATTTTACCAGTGTAATAAACCAACATAGAAACTATGATATGCTTATGTCCGCCATGTTCTTAGACTTGTCAAAGGCATTTGAACCTGTCAGGAAATAGCAACTGCTCATTCGACTGTCCTAAATAAGACTTTTACAGTACTCCTTTTTGTGGTTTCTTAGTTACCTATCCGGAAGGCAGCAAGCCATTAAATGGAAACAACTGTACTCATCTTTTCAACCAGTTACTACAGGTATCCCACAAGCCTCTATCCTGGGTTGTCTCCTATTTAATATATTTATTAATGACTTTCACACCTCCACCCACCATACTAGTTTAGTTCAGTATGCAGATGACTCAGCATTAATATGTGTGCCTTCAACAATAAATAAACTCCAAGACATTATCCAAAAATCTTTCTCCTTTGTAGAAACCTGGCTTAAAAAAATCAAACATCCTACTCAACCCCAAAAAAACTAAGTTAATGCTTTTTACCTCAAAAATTTGCCAAAATCAATCTTTTACCATAAAGTTAGCAAATAATACTGTCATTGAAACTGTAAGTCAAAGTAAACTTCTAGACATTATAACAGATGACAATTTCAAATATGACCAGCATATATTGCACACTATTAAATTTACACACCAGAAACTAGGCTCCCTTTATAGGATCAATGGATTCCTTACAGATACTGCAAGAAAAACTCTAGCCACCACCTTTTTATTGCCAACCCTCATATACACTGCTCCTATCCTAAAAACTTAAGCAATACTCAAAGAAAGAAACGGGCCTCTGCTACAATAAAATAACTAAATTTGCCACAATCTCCCTCATATGACCCACCATTGTCATAGCTTAAAGCAATTAAACTGACTTGAACTACACAACTACCTAACAGATTCACAGCTAACTACAGCACACACACTCGTTCAAATGCCCTTCACTACAAAACTTATTACTGCCCTACTGCCCAGGGACTTCCAGTCTAGTAACACATTCTTATTACTTACAAATAAGTCAAACAATGTTGCAGGAGACTTGCTGTACTCCCAATATGTTGCTAAACTCTGGAATAGTATCCCCACACAAATAAAACTCTCTGACAAATTCAGTAGTTTTAAACCCCTGCTTAAACAACATCTTAACCAGTCCTGTTTCTGCACATGCTCGTCACCAGCTTAAGACTTTCCCTGGGATTTATGAAGCTTGGCGCAAGGACGGCGTTAGCCTTGCGCCGACCATGCGGCATAGAGATGGCGCAGCAGCACCACAAGCATATTAATGGAGGCGCGCTGGAGTAACGGCCACGTGTATAGGAAATGTGTACGAGTACAGGGGGCATGCCCAAGCACTGCACGGAGGCCTGAACATGTCGGCTGCATACGTGCAACCTAAAATGCTGACTAGTATAGTCTGCCTGTAATAGTAATCACTCCTGTCAGTGTCCATATACAAGACATCATTGCGAACACCACAATAAGAAATAAACACAAAGGCACGTAGCTGAATATTGAGTCCCTGTCCCTCGAACAAAGATATTTAAAACCCCGTGCCTATATTCCATTGTAGTGTCGCTAGTTATAATAAGTGGAAGTGAAACGCATCATGTTAGCATGCCGCCAATTGCCAAGCCTAGCCCAATGGTTTGGGTTACCACCTGTCCTACATTGTGAGGGACAGTCCCCCTCTAGGCAGGTGTGTCCATACCAAAATGATAATAAATGTGAAATGTCCTGCGATTGTAGGACATAATTATGTCCCATATGTTATGTAATAGTCCATACAGTATATAAAATATGTATATGTTACAAGAAACAGAATAAGCAAGTAAACGAAACAGAATAAGCAACTACACTGCTGCAACAATAAAAGCTTATATGTAGGCATGAAACTAAAGTACTATCTTTTGTAATGACCGTGGGTATGTGTTGGCCTGTAAACCCAGATGTGTGCCACGAAAATGCCCCATCCAGGTCATATGAAAAGGTGGCAACCCTACCAATGGTCAGAGCATTCACCCAATATCTGCCCATTCGCGGTCCAAGTCGTCCTTGTCAGGACAGCCCATAGATGAACGGGTATTACCCGGGTCTACCTACCATGTCATGAAAGATAAGTATTTGCGAGTACTTATGAGCATGAAGTACAGCATGTGGATGATCTGAAATGTTAGTGTAGACCTCACAACCATATTGGTCCCAGAGATATGTAGTGTACGCAATGTGTTCTGTTGACTGTGCCATGGGCCATCAACTAGAGAAGGGATAAATGTTGTTTGTGGAATATGGGGGTGGGGGGTGATGGGTAATGTAATAATTTGCCATGGGGGGACTGGGTTGGATGCACAATAGGTGAACTGGAGGTCTACGAGGGAGCAGTGGGTGAATCAGGAAGATAACCAAAGAACAAATATACACATCTGCAATACAATCCCACAAACATGTGAACATTAAAATGTGCAATACACATGTACAGAAACGTTACCGGCACATACCCA